>NC_091996.1:81213171-81513171 GCF_044704955.1 Pristiophorus japonicus | reverse complement strand
TAGATTCAAGACCCTAGTTTCAGATTTAAATAAATCACTTTCAAACTTAATGTAAAATTCTATCATATTATGGTCACTCTTCCCCAAGGGCCGCTTTATTGCAAGGTTATTAATTAACTCTTTCTCATTGCAAAATACTCGATCCACAATGGCCTGTTCTCCAGTTGGTGCCATAACATATGATTTCGAAAACCATCTTGTACACATTCCATGAATTCGTCCTTCACATTATTATTGCAAGTTTGGTTTGCTCAGCCTATATATCGGTTAATCTCCCCCAGGATTTCTGTATTACCCTCGTTACATGCACCTCTAATTTTGTGGAGTTATACTGTGCCCTACATTACCACTTCTGTTCGAGGTCCTATAAACAACTCCCAGCAAAGGCTTCTGCCTCTTGCTGTTTCTTTGCACCACCCAAACTGATTCTACTTCTTGGTTTTAAGAGCTAAGATCCTTTCGCTAATGTCTTCATTATCAGATATTCCTCCTCCTTTTTCATTTCGCCTATCTCTTCTAAAAGTTAAATATCATGGAATATTTAGTTCCCAACCGTGGTCACTTTGCAACCATGTCTCTGTAATGTCTGTTCGATCAAATCTATTAAGTTCTGTTTGCACTAGTAATTCATCTATTTTGTTTCTGCGACAGCCACCAAATCTGCCACCTCTAACACCCAGAAGGTCAAGGGCAGCAGGTGCACAGTAATATCAGCGCCTCAAGGTTCCCACCCAAGTCACACACCATTCTGACTTAGAAATATGTCGGCATTCCTTCATTGTCGCTGGGTCAAAATCGTGGAACTCCCTCCCTAACAGCACTGTGGGAGGACCTTCACCACACGGACGGCAGAGGTTCAAGAATGTGGCTCACCATCACCTCCTAAAGGGCAATCCGTGATGGGCAATAAATGTCCAACTTACAACGACACCCACATTCCGCTGATAAATAAAACAAGAATATCCTTAATTTGTGATTAACTGAGCAATATGATAACCATGAGCTGCCGTTTGATGACGTACCACATGCGAGGCGTGTTAACAACATTGAATGACGTGGGATAAAAGGGCAGCATGGATACATTATTGGCAAAGGGACAACAAGCAGAGAGTTGTGGTGAATGGCTGTGTTTCAGACTGGCGGAGGGTGTATAGTGACGTTCAAGGTTCAGTCCTCGGACCACTGCTGGCTTTGATAGACATTAATGAATTGGACTTGGGGGAGCAGGGCGCAAGTTTACAATTTGCCGAAAGCACGAAACTTGGAAGCGTGGCGAAAAGTGAGGAAGGTAGCAATAGACTTCAAGAAGACATAGACCGGCTGGTGGCATGGGCGGACAAAGGGCCGATGGAATTCAGTGCAGAGAATTGTAAGGTGATACGTGTTGTAGCAAGAATGAAGAGAGACCGTACAAACTCAATGGTACAATTTTAAAGGGGGTGCAAGAACAGACAGATCTGGGAGTGTTTGTGCACAAATCTTTGAAGGTGTTGGATAGGCTAATAAAGCAGTTAGCAAAGCATATGGGACGCCGGGCTTTACACATGAGAACACAAGAAATTGGAGCAATTTTGCCCCTCGAGCCTACTCCGCCATTAAATAGTATCATGGCTGATCTGATCTTGGCCTCAACTCCACTTCCCTGCCCACTTTCCATATCCCTTGACTCGGTTATCATTCAAATATTCATCTATCTCCACCTTAAATATATTCAATGGCCCACCCGCCAGAGCTCTCTGGGTACGAGAGTTCCAAAGATTCATGACCATCTGAGAGAATAAATTCATCCTCATTACCGTTTTAAATGGGCAACCCCTTATTCTGGAACTATGCCTCCGGGTTCGAGATTCCCCCTCGAGTGGAAACGTCCTAACTGCATCATCCGTGTTAAGCCCCCTCAGAATGTTATAATTTTCAGTAAGATCACATCTCATTCATCCAAATGCCAATGAGTATATGCCCAACCAGCTCAATATTTCTTCATCAGGCAACCCCTTCATCTCAGCAATCAACCTCATGCACCTCCACTGAATGCCTCCAATGCAATATATCCTTCCTTAAATAAGGAGACCAACCTGCACGCAGTACTCCAGGTGTGGTCTCACCAATGCCCTGTACAGTTGTAGCAGGACTTCCCTACTTTTATACTCCATCCCCCTTGCAATAAAGACTAACATTCCATTTGCCTTCCTGCATGCTATGTTTTTTCCATGCATATTAACCCCCAGATCTTAACCTATCTATATAGTTTTGCATATTATTTGCATCCTCCTCACAACTTTTTTTCCCACCTATCTTTGTATCCTCAGCAAATTTGGCGACAGTACACCCGGTCCGTTCATCAAAGTCATTTATATAGATGGTAAATAATTGAGGACAAACACTGATCTCTGTGGCACCCCACAAGTTACAGTTTGCCACCTTTCTGTTATTTGTTAGTTTGCCAATAGTCTATCCATGCTAATATATGACCCCCAACCCCCGATCACTTATCTTGTGCAGTAACCTTCTATGTGGCAGCTTATCGCATGTTCCCTGGAAATCCAAATACATTACATCTACTTGTTCCCCGTTAACCACCCTGCTCGTTGCATCCTCAAGAACTCTATAGCAAATTTGTTAAACACGATTTCACTTTTATAAAACCATGCTGACTCTGCTTGATTGTATTATGATTCTCTAAATGGCCTGATATGACTGGCTTAATATTGGACTCCAGCATAACTGATCTATAGTTTACTGCTTTCTGTCTTCCTCCTTTATTTAATAGGGCCGTTACATTTGCCGTTAAAATCGGGGATGCACAAGGGGCCAGTATGAGGAGCGCAGATATCTAGGGGAGTTGTGGGGCTGGACGAAATGACAGAGATAGGGAGGAGCGCCACCATGGAAGGGTTTGGAAAATTAAGGAATATAATTTTCAAATCAAGGCATTGCTTCAGCAGGAAACAATGTAGGTCAGTGAGCACAGTGGTGATGGGTGAATGAGACTTATTCTGTGTTAGGACATGGGCAGCAGAGTCTTGGATGACCTCACGTTTACATAAGGTACACCGTGGAAGCCAGCCACGGCAAGTCTAGAGGTAACAAATACATCGATGAGGATTTCAGCAGCAGATGACCTGAAGCAGGAGCAGGGTCAGGTGATGTTATGGAGCTGGAAATAGGCAGTCTTAGTGATGCCACGGATATGTGGTCAGAAGCTCACCTCAGGGTCCAATATGGCACCAAGGTTGCAAACAGTTTGGTTCAGCCTCAGACATGTGGCAGGGAAAGGGAAGGAGTCGGTGGCTGCGAAATGCACAAGGTTCCACAAAAGAGACTGTTAGCTAAAATGAGTGAAATTGAAGGCAAATTATTGGAGTGGTTCGAAGATTGTTTAGATGGTCGAAGACAGGGAGTAGGGATAATGTGAATATATTCGAATTGGAATGTCGAACTAGTGGTGTCCCACAAGGATCTGTGCTGGAGGATCAACTATTCACTCTATTTATTAATGACATGGACAACATTACAGAGAGCCAAATATCCAAGTTTGCCGATGGTACAAAGTAAGTCGTGTAGATATAGTAAGTAGTGTAGATATAGGCATAACATTACAAAGATAAATTGATAGATTAAGTGAGCGAACAAGGCTGTGGCAGATGGATTATAAAAAACACAAGCGTGACTTCATCCATTTTGAACCTGAGAGAAATAGATCGAGTATTTTTTGAGTGGTATAAAGCTTGGAGCCGTGGGTAGATTTAGGGGCCCATGTACATACACTAAAATATAGTCGTCAGGTGCAAAATATATTCACAAGGGTTAAAATAATTTTCGTCTTCAGATCTACAGTGCTGGAATATAAAGAAGAGAATGTATTACTAAACTATAAAAAGCCCTGATTACATCATATCTGCAGTATTGTGCACAGTTCTGGGCACCGCACCTTAGAAATGATATATTGGCCGTGGAGAATGTTACCAGGGCTCCGTGTTAAACTGTGAGGATAGATTAAATAAACTAGGCTTCTGGTCCTTGGAATACAGCAGGTTAGGGAGCGATTTCATTGGGTGTATTGGACTTGGAAAGGAATTGAAGGGTAGATGGAGAGACACACTTTCCGCTGGCGGAGGACTCTAAGACAAGGGAACACAACCTTAAAATCCCAATCTGGCCATTCGGGAGAAACGTTGGGAAACACTTCTTCACTCAAAGGGTGGTAGAAGTGAGGAGCTCTCTCCCACAAAATGCAGCAGATGCTATCTCAATGAATAATTTTAAATCAGAGGTAGATGAAGGTTTTCTAGCCAAGGGTATTACGGGATATGGAGCCAAGGCGTGAGGACACAGATCAGCCACAATCTCATTGACTGGAGGAATAGGCTCGAGGGGTTGATACATATAAATGCTTGGGGGTCACCAGACACCAGAGGGCGCCGCAGTCGGAGGTCATCGGGGTTTACACATGTGGCATGCGTGCTTGGTCATCTGCTTCTAAGCTGGGTGTCTTTGTCACACAGACACTCTCGGGCTGGAATAAAGATGGATCAGGTTGCACCTGAGTGAGTTTACAGCAACAAGACACTTGAGTCATTACAATTGGCGACGAGGTAATTTAAGACCCTTCGCATGCACAACGGGCACATTGGAAATCCTGGAGAGATTTGTGAAGGGTGAGGATTGGGCAGATTTTGTCAACCGCCTGGATCAGTATTTTGTGGCCAACAGCATGGAGGCAGAGACCTACACAGTTAAGCACAGGGCAATTCTCCTCACCGTTTGTGGTCTGAAAATTTACGGCCTCATAAAGAATCTTCTCTCGCCTATACTTTCGGTGGAAAAAGTGTATGAAGAATTGTGTACGTTGGTGGGTAACCATCTGAAGCCACAGAGGGGATCATCATATCACGCTACCGTTTCTACACACATGTTCGTGCTGAGGGTGAGGATGTGTCGGGATTTATTGCTGACCTGCGCCGTCTTGCTGAGCCGTGTAAGTTCAGGAACATGCTGGAAGACATGCTGCGTGATGTCTTCGTGCTGGACATCAGCCATGATGCGATCCTCAGGAAGCTGTTGGCTGCAGAGATGCTGGATTTGAAAAAGGCCATCGCGACTGCCCAGGCTTGCATGACGACGGATGATAATTTGAGGCAGATATTATCGATGAGTCAGAGTTCCACGGCAAGTACTGTAAACAAAATGGCGCCGTTTTTGGGCAGAACTGCTTACACGAAACCTGCCGCTGCTCAGAGCCCGCCAACTGCTTCGATCCAGATTTCACCCTGTTGGCATTGTGGGGGCAATCATCGGCATCATCAGTGTGAGTTTAGACAATATTCATCAAATGAATGTTCGAAAGTGGGGCATCTTCACAGGATGTGTCAGTTTCCCCTCTTTCTGCTCTGCAGATAAAGGCAGCATTCGACAACAAACTCGTTTGTAACAGGTAATTGTCGGTTGAGCACATGATTTGACAACGAGACTTGTTGATCAAGCCTCATTGACAAAGGCAACAAAACTGGCCACCAGCATCAGGTGTCTCTCACTTGTTGATCCCAAATTTTCAGCAGCTGGGACAACATGAATTCAGATCCACCGAGATTTGAACTTGAATCACTGGATTCAGAATCCAGAGTGCTCACCATTACACCATGGAACCAACCATAGCAAAAAATTGGAAACTTTTCCCAAAACAACAAAACCATCTCCAACATTACAATTTGGCTCGGCCTTTTCTCATCCATAATGTCAGTTTCCCCTCTTTACGCTCTGCTAATTATTGATGCAGAGCAATTCACATAGATGCCGTCAACCATCAAAAGTCCTGTCATTATCCACAGCGGTTCCGGCAATTTTCTGATCGCAAAGCACTTTCAGTCCTTGTCCTTGTCCAGAAAATTACAGAGGAGGAAATTGGGGAGCTTAATCACATGGAAAGGAGAACATTTTTGATTTGTGCAGTTCCGGTCAGAGAAATGTTTGTAAAAGGAACTTTTTGCAGAGAGAGGGATTGAGCATTTCAGCTTGTTGCTGAACACTTCTCTCTGGGCACTGAGCTCAGCAGTAGTTTCTGTAGTGTAGTGGTTATCACGTTTGTCTCACACGCGAAATGACCTTAGTTTGATCCCAGGCAGAAATATTATTTTTGAAACAAAAACTTGTGTGCGATAAAATTGAACAAAAGCAGTCCGGGTCACATTGTCGCATGATGCAAGCTACCTCGGACCCGGGCCAAAGCTCCCCGGACACCGAGCACACGCTCAGGAAAACCCCGGAGGAGAGGATATCCCGGGCACTGGGCTTTCCAGCAGCACTGGGCTTTCCAGCAACACTGAACAAGCGCCCGGTCTGAAACTTTCCAGAGTAATAACTTGCAACTGGCGCATTCACCAGTCAGGATGGCCGAGCGGTCTAAGGTGCTGCGTTCAGGTTGTAGTTTCCTCTTGAGGCATGGGTTTGAAACCCACTACTGACATTAATTGTATTTAATTACAAACTCATTTGTTTTGACACCACTCTGAAGTGCATTGGGACATCCATCAAACTTCATAAAATTACTCCACTTCAACGACAAACGGTAATATCAAAGTTATTTCAGAAACAGCTCCGATCCCGGGTGGCTGTCGCGAAAGCAATGGTTTTGTGAAGTATTGAAAGGTGCCTTCGAAATATCTGGCACTGCTAATTTAAAAACACGGTTATAAGTTGTTTCAGTGCAAAAGAAGGCAGGCTCGAAGGGCCAAATGTCCGACTCCTGCTCCTGGTTCTTGTGTTCTTATGCAGAGCACAGAACAAATGATTAAATTATCAACTCTCCCTCAGTTCGCATTTCTTTCATTGTGCAAAAGAAGATTATGGGTTCATTAATAATGTTTTCCCGTGAAAACAACATAAGATTTAAGGAAAATTAATCACCCAACGTGGGGCTCGAACCCACGACCCTGAGATTAAGAGTCTCATGTTCTACCGACTGAGCTAGCCGAGCTTCTCAACATCTACCCTGTCAATCCCCTTCAAATATTGTCCGTTTCAATGAGATCACCTCTCATTCTTCTGAACTCCAGAGAGTATCGGCATATTCTACACAATCTCTCATCATAGGACAGTCCTCACATCCCAGGAATCAATCTGGTGAACCTCCGTTGCACCACCAAGGCAAGTATATCCTTCCTCAGATAAGGAGACCAAAACTGTGCGCAGTACTCCAGGTGTGGTCTCACCAGAGCCCTGTACAATTGTAGCAAGACTTCCTTACTCTTGTACTATGGGCTATATATTAGGTACTATGGGCTGAATATCCTGTTTTTCTGCTGATTCTACGGTTGTATAAAAATTTATTCAACTTTAACAGTCACTCGGCAAACTTATTTGTATTTCCTTCAGTGTGCAACACATGTGGATGGATTAATGATGATTGAAACAATTATTCAGTATCTCACAGACTTCAATTATTTTTGTCAACTTGCTCTGTAAAAATGCTTTCTCTGACCGGGAATCAAACCCAGACCACGGCAGTGAGAACACCAAATCCTAACCACTAGACTACCAGGGAACACTGCTTGCAGCCTCTGTGATAGCTTTAAATATAGTCAGCTTACAATCATAGCTGAGAATTGTGCGGTGACACGGGGTGTAACTGGATTTGCTGGGAGCAGTGTGGAGGCCCCGACCTGCGTGAGAACACCAGCGGCAGGTCGGGGCCATAAAAGGAGCGGTGAGCGGCGGCCTGGGAGCAGCGTGGTGGTGTACCACGGCAAGGTACAGCGCAAGCTGGTGCAGGAGGGCGACGGCAGCGAAGTGTGATGTCATCAAAGTCCAGGTCGGTGATTGGAGCGTGGGCAGGTACAGCAGGAGCAGCGAGAGACTGTGGAGGGATGTGATCGGGTCCCAGGGGCGGGGTGAGTTCAGGGCAAGGGGCCCAGGGGCAGCACGGGCCAGCCCACACTGCAATATGTGTGTACACCAGATACGTGCAGCAGAGCTGGTCTCCAGTTGTCTGGGCGTTCGAGCGGCGGAGAGGTGGAGCGAGCAGGGCCCTATAAAGGCCCAGCAGGAGTCGGGGATCGGCGGCAGTCGGAGGTGTAGCTGGAGGAGGAGCAGCGAGCAGCGAGCTACAGCTGGTGCAGGATCAAAAGTAAGAAAGAAGTTTAAAGTAATCGAAGGGTAACGTCACAATCAAGAGTGTTAGTGATTGGTTGGTTGAGTAGTGCGTAGTTTTCCTTTCGTTTTTCTTTCTTCTTGTTCTTAGCAGTAAGAAACCTTGTCATTGTTGAAAAATTAACTAATTTAAGGGTTAAGTCATGGCAGGAGAGCCCAGACCTGTGTCATGCTCCACCCGAGCTATGTGGGAAGACAGCGACGCTTCCAGCATCCCTGACGACTGCATGTGCAGGAAATGTATCCAGCTGCAGCTATGGCAGACCACATTGTGGCACTGGAGCTGCACATGGATTCACTCTGGAGCATCCGCGATGCTGAGGAAGTCGTGAATAGTATGTTTAGTGAGTTGGTCATACCACAGGTGAAGGTTACTCAGGCAGATAAGGAATGGGTGACCAAAAAAAAGAGCAGTGGAAGGAAGGTACTGCAGGTGTCCCCTGTAGCCATCTCTCTCCAAAACAGATACACCACCTTGGGTACTGTTGGGGGAGATCACTCATCAGGGGAAGGCAGCAGCAGCCGTCCATGGCACCAGGGTTGGCTCTGCTGCACAGGAGGGCAGGAAAAAGAGTGGGAGAGCTATAGTGATAGGGGATTCTATTGTAAGGGGAATAGTTAGGCGTTTCTGCGGGCGCAAACGAGACTCCAGGAAGGTATGTTGCCTCCCTGGTGCAAAGGTCAAGTATGTCTCGGAGTGGCTGAAGCGCATTCTGGAGGGGCAGGGTGAACAGCCAGCTGTAGTGGTGCATATAGATACCCACGATATAGATAAAAATGCGATGAGGTCCTACAAGCTCAGTTTAGGGATCTAGGAGTTAAATTAAAAAGTAGGACATCAAAGGTAGTAATCTCATGATTGCTACCAGTGCCACGTGCTAGTCAGAGTAGGAATTGCAGGATAGCTCAGATGAATACATGGCTTGAGGAGTGGTGCAGAAGAGAGGGATCCAAATTCCTGGGACATTGGAGCTGGTTCTGGGAGAGGTAGGACCAGTACAAACCAGACAGTCTGCACCTGGGCAGGATTGGAACCAATGTCCTAGGGGCAGTTTTTGCTAGTGCTGTTGGGAAGAGTTTAAACTAATATGGCAGGGGGATGGGAAGCTATGGAGGGAGACAGAGGGAAGTAAAATGGGGCAGAAGCAAAAATAGAAAGAAGAAAAGTAAAAGTGAAGGACAGAGAAACCCAAGACAAAAATCAAAAAGGGCTACATTACAGTAAAAGTCTAAAGAGACAAAGTGTGTTAAAACGACAACCTGAAAGCTCTGTGCCTCAATGCGAGGAGTATTCATAATAAGGTGGACGAATTGACTGCGCAGGCAGCTATTAATGAATATGATATAATTGAGATTATGGAGACATGACTCCAGGTTGATCAAGGTTGGGAACTCAACATCCAGAGGTATTCAACATTCAGGAAGGATAGACAGAAAGGAAAAGGAGGTGGGGTAGCGTTGCTGGTTAAAGAGAAAATTAATGCAGTAGTAAGGAAGGACATTAGCTTGGATGATGTGGAATCTGTATAAAATTAGATTTTTAGTGCCAGAACGATGGTTCAGCAGTAATTAGAACGTACTACACCATCAAAAACACAGTTACGTCTCTTTCAACAAGGCTTGACTATTTCCGGGGCTTTTAAGAGAGATATAACAGCATAAAGTTTAATTTATGTCAGCAAGTTGAATTGATTGCCGGCTGTGGGGAGTTTAACAGCGAGTCCTGGGGAGGAACAAGGAATGACTGGCAACTCCTGGATTTCCACCTGTAACTGCGCATGTGCTTACTCCGGACATTGCTCTCAGATTCACAGTTGTAATGATGACAAATGCTGAGAGCAAATCCCAGGCCATTACTCCAAAACTGGGTTTCAGAAGCGAGAATCGTAAAATCGTAGAATAGTAGAGAACAGGAGGAGGCCAATCGGTGCATCGAATCTGTGCCGGCAAATATTTCCATTCTATTCAAACACTGTGACTCTTGCTCTTTTCCTCAAGTGGTGTGAGTGCACTCGGCTTTTAATTCATATAATGAATAAATCACAATCCAACAACGAATGGTGTCACTAACAAAACACTAAGCTGCAATGACTATACATTCAATCAGCGATATGATGAACTGTATCAGATCGGCACGGGATTCAATTGATAATGCGGATTCAGTCTCAGTAATCAAACCATTAAATGTGCTGCATAATAATAAACCGGGATCAAAATCAGAACTGTAATTTAACTATTCAGAAACAGTGACATAACTTAAAACGGGAAATGATGGAAAGTGCGGCAGCTGAATCAGATTGTATTATCAATGCTTCTGTCAGTTAACTGTTCTGACTCATTTGTACAATTAAATAATCAACTGTATAATGCAGAAATTGCCTAATTTGTGTGAGATCATGGAACAGTTTCTCAGCCGAAACTCGGACTCAGAATTTACAACAAAGTATCCCCTTTAAAGTGAGAGAATAAGTAGTATGGCTGGTCCCATCGCCTGACAGAAGAGTCAGATCTAAATACGACTGCTGAAATGGAACTAATAATGACAAATGAAAGACACAGCATCCATTGAACTGCTAGCAATGAATGGGAGTTCACATCAGTGCAGCATGGACCAGAATCAAACACACACAGGAGCGATTCTCAAAACAACAGAGAGGCAGGAGAAAGGAAGGAAGAAAGAGTACTGAAGGAAGTGGTCCTAGAAATAGTGGATGCATTGCTGGTCATTTTCCAACAGTCTATCGACTCTGGATCAGTTCCTATGGACTGGAGGGGAGCTAATGTAACACCACTTTTTAAAAAAGGAGGGAGAGAGAAAACGGGTAATTATAGACCGGTTAGCCTGACATCAGTCGTGGGGAAAATGTTGGAATCAATCATTAAGGACGAAATAGCAACGCATCTGGAAAGCAGTGATAGGATGGGTCCAAGTCAGCATGGATTAATGAAAGGGAAATCAGGCTTGACGAATCTTCTGGAATTTTTTGAGGCAGTAACGAGCAGAGTGGACAAGAGAGAACCAGTGGATGTGGTGTATTTGGACTTTCAAAAGGCTTTTCACAAGGGCCCACCCAAGAGATTGGTGTGCAAAATCAAAGATCATGGTATTGGGGGTAATGTACTGATGTGGATAGAGAACTGGTTGGCAGACAGGAAGCAGAGAATAGGGATAAACGGGTCCTTTTCAGAATGGCAGGCAGTGACTAGTGGAGTGCCGCAGGGCTCAGTGCTGGGACCCCAGCTCATTACAATATACATCAACGATTTAGATGAAGGAATTGAGTGTAATATCTCCAAGTTTGCAGATGACACTAAACTGGGTGGCAGTGTGAGCTGTGAGGGGGATGTTAACAGGCTGCAGGGTGACTTGGACAGGTTAGGTGAGTGGGCAAATGCATGGCAGATGCAGTATAATGTGGATAAATGTGAGGTTATCCACTTTGGGGGTAAAAACACGAAGGCAGAATATTATCTGAATGGCAGCAGATGAGGAAAAGGGGAGGTGTAACGAGACCTGGGTGTCATGGTTCATCAGTCATTGTAAGTTGGCATACAGGTACAGCAGGCGGTGAAGAAGACAAATGGTATGTTGGCCCTCATAGCTAGGGGATTTGAGTACAGCAGCAGGAAGGTCTTACTGCAGTTGTACAGGGTCTTGGTGAAGCCTCAACTGGAATATTGTCTTCAATTTTATCTTCTAACCTAAGGAAGGACGTTCTTGCAATTGAGGGAGTGCAGCGAAGGTTCTACAGACTGATTCCCGGGATGGCTGGACTGACATATGAGGATAGACAGGATCAACTGGGCCTTTATACACTGGAGTTTAGAAGGATGAGAGGGGATCTCATAGAAACATGTAAGATTCTGACGGGACTGGGCAGGTTAGATGCGGGAAGAATGGTCCCGATGTTGGGGAAGTCCAGAACCAGGGGACACAATCTTAGGATAAGAGGTAGGACATTTAGCACTGAGATGAGGAGAAACTTGTTCACTCAGAGAGTTGTTAACCTGTGGAATTCTGTATCGCAGAGAGTTGTTGAGGCCAGTTCATTGGATATATTCAAGAGGGAGTTAGATATGGCCCTTACGGCTAAAGGGATCAAGGGGTATGGAGAGAAAGCAGGAAAGGGGTACTGAGGGAATGATCAGCCATGATCTCATTGAATGGCAGTGCAGGCTCGAAGGGCTGAATGGCCTACTCCTGCACCTATTTTCTATGTTTCTATGTTTCTATCAATGAATGAATGAATTGCCGGAGTGCAGGCACCTTTCATGACCACAGGATGCCCCAAAGTGTTTTCAGACATCGATGTATTTTTGAAGTTTATTCGTTGCTATACTGCAAGGAAAGTAATTGAATAAAAAGCTGGACACAGGGACTAAGAAGCCATTTACTGTTAATCTCGGGTTGTTGAAATACCGGCTGAAAGGAGGAACATACCAGAGACACCCACTGCAGCCAGCAGAGGATCATAAATCTTTTGGACATCAAAAATTGCCCATAGAATCTGGAGCTTGATGAGAAAACCAAGAGACATTTTCCCTTGCGATTAGAATCGATGAATCGATGGTTGGTATTAACGCTGGGAGCAATTCACCAATTGAGACAATGCGAAGATTCCCCTTATTTATAGGCGAGAGAATCCATCCAGTTATAACATCGCCCCTGCTGACTGGGTTTAGTTACAGTTACTGAACAAACAGATGATATCAACAACTTTCACAGCAAGACTTTTAATAACATGAGCACAATTCCCAATCAGATAATGCCCAGAAGACCCGGAGACAAAAGTCTCACATTCCTAAAAGAATGACATAATTGCCTTTTCTTAAAAAACTTATAAGGAAATACTGGGAATGGTAGAATCATAGAAAGTTACAGCACAGAGAGCAGCCATTGGGCCCACCGTGTCTATGTGGGCTGAAAAGGAGCTCTCCAGCCTAATCCCACTTTCCAGCTCTTGGTCCGTAGCCGTGTCGGTTACAGCACTTCACGTGTATAACCAAACACTTTGTAAATACGATGCGACTTTCTGCATTTACTACCATTCAGGCAGTGACCTCCAAACCCACACTAGTGTTTGGGTTCAGAAGTGTTCTTCACTAATCCTCTCTAATCCTTCAAATCTTTATTTAATTCTCTCCCGCTTGGTAATTTCCATCTCTGCTGAGGGAATTAGTTCCATCCTAACCCACTCTATCTCGGCCCCACATCATTTCATGCACCGCAATCAAATCTCCCCTCCACATTCTCTGTTCCACAGTAAACAACCGCAGGCTATCCAATCTTGTCTCATGGCTAAAATTGTCCGGTCCTGGCAAAATCCTTGTGAATCTCCGTTGTACCCTTTGCAGTTCAATTAACATTTCCTGTGATTTGGTGACCAGAACAGTGCTCAGTACTCTCGCTTTGGCCTAACTACAGTTTTAAACAGTTCAAGCATAATAGAAACATAGAAAATAGGTGCAGGTGCAGGCCCTTCGAGCCTTCACCACCATCCAATATGATCATGGCTGATCATGCAACTTCAGTTCCCCATTCCTGCTTTCTCTCCACACCACTTGATCCCTTTAGCCGTAAGGGCCGCATCTAACTCCCTTTTGAACACATCGAATGAACTGGCCTCAACAACTTTCTGTGGTGGAGAATTCCATAGGTTCACACTTCTCTAAGTGAAGAAGTCTCTCCTCATCTCAGTCCTAACTGGCTTACCCCTTATCCTTAGACTGTGACTCCTGGTTCTGGACTTCCCCAACATTGGGAACATTCTCCCTGCATCTAACCTGTCCAATCCCATCAGAATTTTATATGTTTCTATGAGATCCCCTCTCATTCTTCTAAATTCCTGTGAATATAAGCCTAGTCGATCCAGTCTTTCTTCATATGTCAGTCCTGCCATCTCGGGAATCAGTCCGGTGAACCTTCGCTGCACTCTCTCAACAGCCCTTCCGCAGGTTAAGAGATCAAAGGTGTTTTAGGAGATCAAAGGCGTGTCCTCACAAAGGCCCTGTACAACTGCAGTAAGACCTCCCTGCTCCTATACTCAAATCCTCTCGCTCTGAAGGCCAACATGCCATTTAACTTCTTCACTGCCTGCTATACCTGCATGCCAACTTTCAATGACTGATGTACCATGACACCCAGGTCTCATTGCACCTCCCCTTTTCCTAATCTTTCACAATCCAGGTAATATTCTGCCTTCCTGTTTTTGCCACCAAAGTGGGTAACCTCACATTTATCCACATTATACTGCATCTGCCATGCATTTGCCGACTCACCTAACCTGTCCAATTCACCCTGCAGCCTCTTAGTTTCCTCCTCACAGCTCACACTGCCACCCAGCTTAGTGTCATCTGTAAACTTGGAGATATTACATTCAATTCCTTCGTCTAAATTCTTAATGTACATTTTAAAGAGCTGGGGTCCCAGCACTAAACCTTGCGATACCCCACTAGTCACTGCCTGCCATTTTGAAAAGAACCTGTTTATTCCTGCTCTTTGCTTCCTGTCTGCCAATCAGTTCTCTATCAACGTCAATACATTACCCCAATACCATTTATTTAATTTTGCACATTAATCTCTTATGTGGGACCTTGTCAAAAGCTGTTTGAAAGTCCACATCCAAATATACTGGTTCTCCCTTGTCCACTCTACTGGTTACATTCTCAAAAAATTCTCGAAGATTTGTCAAGCATGATTTCCCTTTCATAAATCCATGCTGACTTGGATGGATCCTGTCACTGCCTTCCCGATGCACTGCTATTACATCTTTAATAATTGATTCCAGCATTTTCCCCACTACCGATGTCAGGCTAACCAGTCTATAATTTCCTGTTTTCTCTCTCCCTCCTTTCTTAAAAAGTGGGGTTATATTAGCTACCCTCTAATCCATAGGAACTGATCCAGAGTCTATAGAATGTTGGAAAATGATCATCAATGCATTCACTATTTCTAGGGCCACTTCCTTAAGTACTCTGGGTGCAGACTATCAGGCCCTGAGGATTTATTGGCCTTCAATCGCATCTATTTCGCTAACACAATTTCCTGACTAATAAGGATTTCCTTCAGTTCCTCCTTCTCGCAAGACGCTCGGTCCTCTAGTATTTACGGAAGGCTATATGTGTCTTCCTTCGTGAAGACGGAACCAAAGTATTTGTTCAATTGGTCTGCCATTTCCTTGTTCTCCATTATAAATTCACATGATTCCGATTGCAAGGGACATAGAAACATAGAATCACAGAAACATTGAAAATAGGTGCAGGAGTAGGCCATCCGGCCCTTCGAGCCTGCACCACCATTCAATAAGATCATGGCTGATCATTGCATCAGTACCCCGTTCCTGCTTTTTCTCAATACCCCTTGATCCCTTTAGCCGCAAGGACCATATCTAACTCCGTCTTGACTTCACTAATCTTTTTCGCTTCACATATCTATAGAAGCTTTTGCAGTCAGTTTTTATGTTCCCATACTCTTATTTTCCCCTTCCAAATTAAATCCTTATCCTCCTCTGCAGAATTCTAAATTTCTCCCAGTCCTCAGGTTTGCTGCTTTTTCTGGCCAACTTAAATGCCCCTTCCGTGGATTTAACACTATTCCTAATTTCCCTTGTTAGTCACGGTTGAGCCACCTTCTCCATTTTATTTTTGCTCCAGACAGGGATGTACAATTGTTGAAGTTCATCCATGTGATCTTTAAATGTTTGCCATTGTCTATCCACTGTCAACTCTTTAAGTTTCATTCGCCAGTCTATTCTAGCCAATTCATGTCTCATACCATCGAAGTTACCTTTCCTTAAGTTCAGGACCTGAGTCTCTGAATTAACTGTGCCACTCTCCATCTTAATAAAGAATTCTACCATATTATGATCACTCTTCCCCAAGGGGCCTCGCACAACAATATTGCTAATTAGTCCTTTCTCATAACACATCACCCAGTTGAGGATGGCCAGCCCTCGAGTTGGTTCCTCGACATATTAATCTAGAAAACCATCTCTAAAACACTCCACGAAATGCTCCTCCACCGTATTTCTACCAGTTTGGTTTGTCCAATCTATATGCAGATTAAAGTCGCCCATGATTGCATGCATCCCTAATTTCTTGTTTGATGCTGTCCCCAACCTCACTACTGCTGTTTGCTGGTCTGTACACAACTCCCACTCACGTTTTCTGCTCTTTGGTATTCCACATTTGTGCTCCTAATACAAAATGTTAAATTCTGAATTAATGTTTGTTTTGGATATTAGATGTGATTCCAATTTTGATGCTTTGCCCTTGGATTCCCGATGGAATTCCCGACCCAACATTCAAAATCTTCCACAATGATAAAAATTCCATGGTTATTTATAACTGAAAAAACATGTTTCCTTATATTATTTCAGTTTCTACATTATTCCTGTCCCAATCTATATTTCGCTCTCTGTAAAATAATTAAAACGTGAAGGATAATCAGTGTATTTTACTTCCCAATTTGCAATCTGTGAATTGTTCAATGTGATTGGCTGCTGAGCCAGCTTCATGACATCACTGTTGCTGGAGTCTGGAGATCCCCTATACTTGCCCTCAAATGTAAGTTACTATCAGCAGGGTGATATTGATACCACAGGAATCACTGGATCTTTGTGGGCAGCATTGTTCGAGGTCAGCGGTGAGCACCATCACGTTTCCACTGACCGCAAAATCTGGGCGATTATAGTTTGAATCATATTATTCCACTATTTACAGTAAGAGCAGCATTGTTCCAACTGTAACCTGTAAGGTAATTGAGAAATTGTGGGGTAAAATGAATGATATTAAGGGGACATTCTCCGCCGTTGTATTCTTGGTGCAGCACATGACACGTGAACATGAATTTCCAATTGCCGCGTGTAGAATCAGAGAATGGTTACAGCACAGAAGGAGGACATGCGGCCAGTCTAGCCTGTGCCAGATCTCTGCAAGGGCACTTCAGCTATTCCCACTCCCCACCCTTTCCCCTGAGCCCGAGATGTTGTTTCCTTCAGAAGAGCATAGGATGTCAGTTACTCGGCTCCTGGAATGTTAATCCATCGGGAATCCAAGGGCAAAGCATCAAAATTGGAATCACATCTAATATCCAAAACAAACATTAATTCAGAATTTAACATTTTGTATTAGGAGCACAAATGTGGAACAATATTTCTACATGAGATAATGTAAACTAGTTGTAATTTTAAATGTATATGCGACAGGCTCGCTGGGGAGATGGTGGAAGCAGTGAGAGTTGACTCATTCAGAGGCAAGTTCGATAAATATGCTTCAAAAATTACCTTTCCAGGATAGAGTGTATGTGTATTTCCCCTCGCCCCACACCAAACCTACGTCCTTCTGTGACCGCCCTGGAACACTCTCTCTCCCGACTCTCTTACAACTGCACTTACGAGATCCCAACTGTCCAGCCTTCGGCCCTCCATTCACCACGATATTTCTGCAGCTACCGATCTGCTCAACCACACCCTCACCACCACATTTGTTGGCCCAGTCCCGATTAAAACAATCAGTCTCTCTCTCACACTGGCTGTTCCCCCTGGTGCAGTACCCAACTTCACTCCCTTAAGTCAAAGAGACACATACTTAAACGGATATGGCGGACAACTGGTTTAGCCATTCACCGCCAATAATAATGTATTATTGTGTCCTGCTCCTGTCTGACAAAATTTCTCCCTACTCCAGAATCATTCTGGAATGCAAAGATCAACCCAGCTTCCATTGTCTAGTGCTAACCATCTTCTTAAACCCTCTCCCCAGTCTCCTTCATCCTCACCTCCCACAACAATATTAGGAGCTCATGCACTTCTTTGTCTCTAAGATTGAGACCATCCAATCAGCTGCCTCTGCCACTTTGCTTCCTTCCCCGAGGCCACCGTGACAAACTTCCTCTAAGGATCGCCCTGCCCTAGCCCGGGACTTGCATATGTTTCCACTTTCTCTCCAATCTCCCCTCATGACTGATCTGTGCTGAAATTGTTCATGTATCACTTCCTGCTCCCTCGACCCTATTACCACCAAACTGCTTACCACCCAACATTCCTTCCTGCCTCCCATGTTAATGGACACAGTTAATGGTTCTCTCTCCTCGCGCTCTATCCCCCTCTCCTTCAAACCTGCTGTGATCAACCCTCGCCTCAAAAAAGCAAATCGTTTGACCACTCTGTCCTTGGAAACTGCCGCCCCGTGTCCATCCGCCCTTTCCTCGCCAATGTCCTTCAATGTGTTGTCGCCTCACAAATCCGTGTGCATCTTTCCCACTTCCATGTTCGATTCTGTCCACTCAGGTTTCTGCCCATGCCACATTACCGAAACAGCTCATCATGGTCAGAAATGTCATCCTACATGACTGTGACAAAGATAAGCTATCCCTCCTCATCCTTCTTGACATATCTGCATTCTTTCACACTGCTGACCACTCCATTCTCCTTCAACGCCACTCCAAAGTCATCCAGCTGGGTGGGACTGCACTCAGCTTGTTCATTCTTATCTTTCTAATCTTAGCCAGAGAATCTCCTGCAAAGGCTTCTCTTCCCACTCCCGCATTGTTACATCTGGTGTCCTCCATGGATTTATCCTTGGCCACCTCCTATTTCTCATCTGCATGCTACCCCTTGGCGATATCATCCGAAAACACAGCGTCAGTTTCCCCATGTACGCTGATGACACTCAGCTCGAAGTCACCACCACTTCCCTTGACCCCTCCAAAGACTCTAAATTTTCAGACTGTGGTCCGACATCCAGTTCTGGATGAGTAGACAATTTCTCCCATAAAATATTGGGAAGCTGTTGCCTTTGGTCCCTGCCACAAACTGCGTTCTCCAGCCACTTACACCATCACTCTCCCCACCTTCTGTCTGAGGCTCAATCACAATGTTTGCAACCTTGCTGGTATATGTGACCCTGAGATGAGCTTCTGAACATATGCCGTTCCATAACTAATACTGCTTTTTTCCACCTCCATAACATCGCCCGTCTCCACTCCTGCCTCAGCTCAACTGCTGCTGAAACCCTCACTCATTCCTTTGTTACCTGTAGAATTGACTGTTCCAATGCACCCCTGCCCAGCCACATTCTCCCCTACGTAAATTTGAGCTGATCCAAAACTCGGCTGCCCTGTCAGAACTTGCACCAAGTTCACCCATCCCCCTGTACTTGCTGACCTACATTGTCTCCCCGTTAAGTAACGCCTCTATTTCAAAATATTGTTGTTAAACCCCTCCCTTTCTCTGTAAACTTCCCCAGCCCGACAACCCCCCAAGATATGTGCACTGCTCTAATTCTGCACTCTTGAGCATCCCTGATTTTAATCGCTCAAACATTGGTGGCCGTGCCTTCTGTTACCTGGGCCCTGAGCTCTGGAATTCACTGCCGAACCCTCTCCGCCTCTCGACCTCGATTTCCACCTTTAAGACGCTCCTTCAAACCGACCTTTTTGACGAAGCTTTGGTCGTCTGCTGCACTTTACCCTTATGTGTCTGGACATTATTTTTTTGTATTATAATACACCTGCGGAGCACCTTGGAAAGCTTCACTGTGTTAAAGACGAGATATAAATACCTTGTTGCTGCAGTTGTAATTGGAGACATGTCATGTGGTAAAAGTAGCTGCTTCGAGGGAACACGTGACGTTGGATCTGTACTTCCCAATGCTCGCCACCAGGGGGCTTCTCTTCCACTCATGCCTGGCTCGATGGTACACTGTTGGCAGCGATTGATTGCTCTGATTAGACAACGACGCAATCATCATTACATCGTGCGACAACCCGGAAGCTACAAGGTAAATTTGATGAACTATAGTATTTTTATTCATCCAGTAACTCCTATGATACTATTGCGTAGATTACAAACATTTGATAGCCAGGTTTGGGTTGTGACATTGTACAGGTGCGTTCAATGCCTTGAACCAATGACCATTGTCGATCTATGAGCACAGAGAGTGGGTGTTGTTAGCTTACAATCCCATCCTAAGGGCACCATCAATTGTCCCATTCCTCTTACTGCCAGGCCTCTTCTATCCCATCCCCACCTCGGAACAGTAAGTTCAGCTGTATCACTCCAACAACTAACTCGTACACTCTGCAATTCAATCCTGCAAATACCCCCCATTTCTTTCTCCCGCTGGCTCACGTATAGGTGAAGCTCACAATTCTCCATTCATTATTTTAGGGTTTGTTCTAAAATCAGGTTCTGGTTTGAACCGTGTTTCATTTGGTCCCATTGTGTCTCGTATTTTGCGATAATTTACCGATTCCTCTGATTACAAATCTCCACGTATCTCCATCACCGATAATATGAAATGGTTCCATCACTTGATGAAATGCCAAGCAGCAAAATTCTTGGTGCATCTCATGTTATTGTGAAGAACGATATTATCCCTGTTATAGATCCGACTCTGTCATGTCTTTGAAAACACAGCAAACTACTGTATGTAGCCGCTGTTTGTGAATAATGTTCCTATTTTCCTCTTGCTCACAGTTAATGTGGTGACGATTGTGATCCTGTCTCGGGGAAAGTGTGGTCTCTCCAAATGTGTCACTCACTACCTGGTGGCCATGGCAGCGGTGGATCTACTGGTCGTGATCATCGATCTGATACTGAGGCAGATTCTATTGTTTATCGGGATCAATTTATTTTTCTGTTGCACGTTAGAATGTGTAATATCCACGCTATCCTGCTTTATGTAGCCACAGATTGTTCTGTCTGGTTCACGGTCACTTTCACCTTCGATCGGTTTGTGGCCATTTGTTGCCAGAAGCTGAAATTGAAATATTGCATGGAGCAAACAGCGACTGTGGTTCTAGGAACAGTGACAGTGCTGAGCTGTCTGAGGAACATTTTTTGGTATTTTCTGTATACAAGTGAATATTGGCTGTCCAACAGTCCATGGTTTTGCAGTGTGACAATTGGTGTATCTCGTTCGCTGGTCTGGACTATCATTGAATTAATGCATTACATTTTAACACCTTTTATTCTATTTATTTTGATTCGACTGTTCAATGCTTTAACAGTCAGACACATTTTAGTGTCCAGCAGAGCCCGCAGTAGACTCCGGGGTCGGAGCAGTGGCGAGAGCCCCAGTGACCCAGAGATGGAGACTGTAGGAAATCGATGATTGTACTGTTTGTTATATCGGGGAATTTCATCCTGTTATGGGTGGTGTTCATGGTCTGTTCTATATTGAGACGATTGGATTACTTGGGATACTCTGTTTCTCTGCCCATGTTTGTATCGGAAATCAGCTTCATGCTCCAGCTCCTGAGTTGCTGCACGAACACTTTTATTTACGCAGTGACCCAGAAGAAATTCAGAGAGGATTTGAGGAATGTAGTCACATATCCTTTCACAATGATGCTCAAGTTAATTCGATGAGAAGGTTTCATATTTTTTCATATCATATATTGTTATGTCATATTCTGTTAATTTCACTGTCGGCTTTATGTAATTTATATTTTATGAAACATATCTCAAGCTGTTTGAATCTTAACAGTAAGTTAATATCATAGTAGGGTCCTTGCAGACATGTGTTCCCCCAGGGCAGCACGTTACCCAAGAGCGGATTGATGCCTCAGACAGTCAGGGGCTGAGCTTGGTATCCAGGGGTATATTGGCAATGGGAGCCTTGTGCCATTATTTTACACATTAGACCATTAGTTCACCATTTCCCCTCAGTCAGGGGGAATACAGTTTCTCAGTGTTGAAAACTTTCTCGGATCTCTGCTGATCTTTGAAGAAAGACTTTTTTGAAAATCAGGTCATACACCAGAAAAAAATCAAGGTGGAAGAAGACTGTGCAGGAGATTAATCTCTGCATCCTCACTGGGATAGATACAGAAACAGAATCAATGTTTGTACTTCAACTTGTAATCAAAAGTTTTTGTTAGATCTTTATTTTAGTGACAGTTTCCAAACTGATGTTGAACTGCTTACACTGGACTCTATCCCTCTCAGTGTTCTGTATGTTTTACCTATTGTGCAATAAAGCAGATTGTACATCGAACAAAAAAACACTTTGCCCAGTGATACATTCGTCCAGCGTTAGATAGTCCCTAATGCTTCTCGGCCCGATCAGAAGGTAATGTCATTGCTGCAATCCTGCTCCCGGTACAGCACCCTCCCATCTCCCGGTACAGCTCACTCACTGATCCTGGTACAGCTCTCTCACTGATCCCAGTACAGCTCGCTCACTGATCCCGGTACAGCTCACTCACTGATCCCAGTACAGCTCGCTCACTGATCCTGGTACAGCTCACTCACTGATCCCGGTACAGCTCACTCACTGATCCTGGTACAGCTCACTCACTGATCCTGGTACAGCACACTCACTGATCCCAGTACAGCTCACTCACTGATCCTGGTACAGCTCACTCATTAGTCCCAGTACAGCTCACTCACTGATCCCGGTACAGCTCACTCACTGATCCCGATACAGCTCACTCACTGATCCCGGTACAGCTCACTCACTGATCCTGGTACAGCTCGCTCCCTGATCCTGGTACAGCTCACTCACTGATCCTGGTACAGCTCACTCACTGATCCCGGTACAGCTCACTCACTGATCCCGGTACAGCTCACTCACTGATCCTGGTACAGCTCGCTCCCTGATCCTGGTACAGCTCACTCACTGATCCTGGTACAGCTCACTCACTGATCCTGGTACAGCTCACTCACTGATCCTGGTACAGCTCACTCACTGATCCTGGTACAGCTCGCTCCCTGATCCTGGTACAGCTCACTCACTGATCCTGGTACAGCTCACTCACTGATCCTGGTACAGCTCGCTCCCTGATCCTGGTACAGCTCACTCACTGATCCCAGTACAGCTCACTCACTGATCCCGATACAGCTCACTCACTGATCCCGGTACAGCACACTCACTGATCCTGGTACAGCTCACTCACTGATCCCGGTACAGCTCACTCACTGATCCCGGTACAGCTCACTCACTGATCCCAGTACAGCTCACTCACTGATCCCGGTACAGCTCACTCACTGATCCTGGTACAGCTCACTCACTGATCCTGATACAGCTCACTCACTGATCCTGGTACAGCTCACTCACTGATCCTGGTACAGCTCACTCACTGATCCTGGTACAGCTCACTCACTGATCCTGGTACAGCTCACTCACTGATCCTGGTACAGCTCACTCACTGATCCTGGTACAGCTCACTCACTGATCCTGGTACAGCTCACTCACTGATCCCAGTACAGCTCACTCACTGATCCCGGTACAGCTCACTCACTGATCCCGGTACAGCTCACTCACTGATCCCGGTACAGCTCACTCACTGATCCCGGTACAGCTCACTCACTGATCCCGGTACAGCTCACTCACTGATCCCAGTACAGCTCACTCACTGATCCCGGTACAGCTCACTCACTGATCCTGGTACAGCTCACTCACTGATCCCGGTACAGCTCACTCACTGATCCCAGTACAGCTCACTCACTGATCCTGGTACAGCTCACTCACTGATCCCGGTACAGCTCACTCACTGATCCCAGTACAGCTCACTCACTGATCCTGGTACAGCTCACTCACTGATCCTGGTACAGCTCACTCACTGATCACGGGACAGCTCACTCACTGATCCTGGTACAGCTCACTCACTGATCACGGGACAGCTCACTCACTGATCCTGGTACAGCTCACTCACTGATCCCAGTACAGCTCACTCACTGATCCTGGTACAGCTCACTCACTGATCTTGATACAGCTCGCTCACTGATCCTGGTACAGCTCACTCACTGATCCTGGTACAGCTCACTCACTGATCCCGGTACAGCTCACTCACTGATCCTGGTACAGCTCACTCACTGATCCCGGTACAGCTCACTCACTGATCCCGATACAGCACACTCACTGATCCTGGTACAGCTCACTCACTGATCCCGGTACAGCTCACTCACTGATCCTGGTACAGCTCACTCACTGATCCTGGTACAGTTCACTCACTGATCCCGGTACAGCTCACTCACTGATCCCGGTACAGCTCACTCACTGATCCTGGTACAGCACACTCACTGATCCTGATACAGCTCACTCACTGATCCCGGTACAGCTCACTCACTGATCCTGGTACAGCTCACTCACTGATCCTGGTACAGCTCACTCACTGATCCCGGTACAGCTCACTCACTGATCCTGGTACAGCTCACTCACTGATCCTGGTACAGCTCACTCACTGATCCTGGTACAGCTCACTCACTGATACTGGTACAGCTCACTCACTGATCCTGGTACAGCTCACTCACTGATCCTGGTACAGCTCACTCACTGATCCTGGTACAGCTCACTCACTGATCCTGGTACAGCTCACTCACTGATCCTGGTACAGCTCACTCACTGATCCTGGTACAGCTCACTCACTGATCCTGGTACAGCTCACTCACTGATCCTGGTACAGCTCACTCACTGATCCTGGTACAGCACACTCACTGATCCCGGTACAGCTCACTTACTGATCCTGGTACAGCTCACTCACTGATCCTGGTACAGCTCACTCACTGATCCTGGTACAGCACACTCACTGATCCCAGTACAGCTCACTCACTGATCCTGGTACAGCTCACTCACTGATCCTGGTACAGTTCACTCACTGATCCCGGTACAGCTCACTCACTGATCCTGGTACAGCTCACTCACTGATACTGGTACAGCACACTCACTGATCCTGGTACAGCTCACTCACTGATCCTGGTACAGCTCACTCACTGATCCTGGTACAGTTCACTCACTGATCCCGGTACAGCTCACTCACTGATCCTGGTACAGCTCACTCACTGATCCTGGTACAGCACACTCACTGATCCCAGTACAGCTCACTCACTGATCCTGGTACAGCTCACTCACTGATCCTGGTACAGTTCACTCACTGATCCCGGTACAGCTCACTCACTGATCCTGGTACAGCTCACTCACTGATCCCGGTACAGCTCACTCACTGATCCCGGTACAGCTCACTCACTGATCCTGGTACAGCTCACTCACTGATCCCGGTACAGCTCACTCACTGATCCTGGTACAGCTCACTCACTGATCCCAGTACAGCTCACTCACTGATCCCGGTACAACTCACTCACTGATCCTGGTACAGCTCACTCACTGATCCCGGTACAGCTCACTCACTGATCCTGGTACAGCTCACTCACTGATCCCGGTACAGCTCACTCACTGATCCTGGTACAGCTCACTCACTGATCCCGGTACAGCTCACTCACTGATCCCGGTACAGCTCACTCACTGATCCTGGTACAGCTCACTCACTGATCCTGGTACAGCTCACTCATTAGTCCCAGTACAGCTCACTCACTGATCCCGGTACAGCTCACTCACTGATCCCAGTACAGCTCACTCACTGATCCTGGTACAGCTCACTCACTGATCCTGGTACAGCTCACTCACTGATCCCGGTACAGCTCACTCACTGATCCCGGTACAGCACACTCACTGATCCCGGTACAGCTCACTCACTGATCCCGGTACAGCTCACTCACTGATCCTGGTACAGCTCACTCACTGATCCTGGTACAGCTCACTCACTGATCCTGATACAGCTCACTCACTGATCCTGGTACAGCTCACTCACTGATCCTGGTACAGCTCACTCACTGATCCCGGTACAGCTCACTCACTGATCCTGGTACAGCACACTCACTGATCCTGGTACAGCTCACTCACTGATCCTGGTACAGCTCACTCACTAATCCCGGTACAGCTCACTCACTGATACTGGTACAACTCACTCACTGATCCCGGTACAACTCACTCACTGATCCTGGTACAGCTCACTCACTGATCCTGGTACAGCTCACTCACTGATCCTGGTACAGCTCACTCACTGATCCTGGTACAGCTCACTCACTGATCCTGGTACAGCTCACTCACTGATCCCGGTACAGCTCACTCACTGATCCTGGTACAGCTCACTCACTGATCCTGGTACAGCTCACTCACTGATCCTGGTACAGCTCACTCACTGATCCTGGTACAGCTCACTCACTGATCCCGGTACAGCTCACTCACTGATACTGGTACAACTCACTCACTGATCCTGGTACAGCTCACTCACTGATCCTGGTACAGCTCACTCACTGATCCCGGTACAGCTCACTCACTGATCCCGGTACAGCTCACTCACTGATCCTGGTACAGCTCACTCACTGATCCTGGTACAGCTCACTCACTGATCCCGGTACAGCACACTCACTGATCCTGGTACAGCTCACTCACTGATCCTGGTACAGCTCACTCACTGATCCCGGTACAGCTCACTCACTGATCCCGGTACAGCTCACTCACTGATCCCGGTACAGCTCACTCACTGATCCCGGTACAGCTCACTCACTGATCCCGATACAGCTCACTCACTGATCCTGGTACAGCACACTCACTGATCCTGGTACAGCTCACTCACTGATCCCGGTACAGCTCACTCACTGATCCCAGTACAACTCACTCACTGATCCTGGTACAGCTCACTCACTGATCCTGGTACAGCTCACTCACTGATCCCGGTACAGCTCACTCACTGATCCCGGTACAGCTCACTCACTGATCCCGGTACAGCTCACTCACTGATCCTGGTACAGCTCACTCACTGATCCTGGTACAGCTCACTCACTGATCACGGGACAGCTCACTCACTGATCCCGGTACAGCACACTCACTGATCCCGGTACAGCTCACTCACTGATCCCGGTACAGCACACTCACTGATCCTGGTACAGCTCACTCACTGATCCCGGTACAGCTCACTCACTGATCCTGGTACAGCTCACTCACTGATCCTGGTACAGCTCACTCACTGATCCTGGTACAGCACACTCACTGATACTGGTACAACTCACTCACTGATCCTGGTACATCACTCTCCCCTGTCCCAGTACATCACACTCCCGTGTCCCGATACAGCACAATCCCATGTGTGAATGTTTAAAAATGTATAGAGACATTGAAGTTGAGAACGTGGGAATTGTATAGGGACAGTATAAGCTAACAAAGAATTCATGGAGGAATAGCCATGACATCTCAGACTCGAGACTGCGAAATGTTACAACACTAACATGTATTGAAACAAAACCCACAGCTTGCAGAAAAACCTCAAGGTCTTATTAAATCATGTTATTAACCTGAAACATTAACAGAAGGTCTTTGTTTAAAATCAGACCATACTTCGGTCGGCTTATGAGTGGACAAAGGGAAAGAGGGATCAAAAGAGATAGGCTGGACTAGGATGTCACTCTAGCCCTATCTTATTATCTTTTGCCGAAAATGTATAACCATCGTCCCTTTACAATATAACGTCACTTTGTCCGTAGGAAGTTGGTGCGTTCGAACAGACTTGCATTCCTTCTGTCTGATAAAGTCCCCGATCGGGATTTGCTTTTTAAATAAAAGCTTGCTTTGTTTAAAGCACAAACGGTATTCGTTTCAGTAATTGTGCTGAACCAGATTGAGGTAAAATAATCCAGAAATCAACATTTGGTGTCAGAAGTGGGATCTCAACGGACGACTGCCGAAAACTTGCGAATTAAGAGCCAGACTAGCCGTGGACGAGACGAGGGGAAAGTGGCCACTGGAGTGAGTATGATTTCAATACTGCTCCAGTTTCCCCCAGTGTCAAAAGTCTGAGGAAAGTTTAGCCACTCGCTGGTTCTCAGGTAGTGTCTGAATGAGATCCAGGACAATCTGGTGAATACCTTTCAAACTTAGAATAGGGATAGAGATAGGGAAATTGCGCGGTGACACAAACCAAGTGGCGTCTTGGAAAGATAGGTGATAGTTAGAGCTAGATAGGGATAGATGATCAATCATGGATCCAAAAATTAATAGGAAAGAAAAGGGACTCTTGTGAACGTCTGTTTAAATGAGAAATGCTTCTGTGATTTTTACTGTTAAAAAAAAGCCGGGGAGTTGTGGTTTGTTTTAGCTCCACCTACTTTTTCAAACAGAATTAAAGTTTTTTTTAACCCTTCGTAGTGTTGTCCTGTATGTGGGAAGTTTAAGAGTGTGAACCTTATTGAATTACATATATTCGGATGATAAGTTACGGAGCCAGGAAATGCACAAAGGATAGGTTTATTGAGTAAAAAAAAAGAAAAAAATACATGGTCCCGGTGGTTAAAAAAAAAGGATTTAACATGCTAACTTACTTGTTGAAAGAAAACATTCAGAGAAGGCACAGCAAAACAACTGAGATGGATTCAAAAGGATTAAAAAAAATATATTATATTAAGTAACACGACCTTGAGGCTGGAACAATTGAGATAACGAAAAGCAGTCCACAGCCTACGTGCCAGACTTCTCTCTAGTTATGGAAAAGAAAAAAAAAATTAACGTACTAAATAGGTGCTGAAAAAAAAAATGTTCTGAGATTTTAAATTATGAGAATAATTCCACTGCAGTCTAAAAAAAAATCACTCCTGTCCAGTTGGCAGAAAAACTCCATTAAATTAGGGCTTTCATTGGCTGATTGGATTTAAACTGCGCAGTGACGCGAAAGGATAGGGAAATTAAATAAGGCTCATAAGAAATCAAATTTAGAAAATTAGGCTCACAGGCAATTAAGTAAGGCTTATGGGGAATTAAATAGAGGATAGATGTTCAAGTCAGGTGTGACGTCGACCTCGTATATCACTTGGCCCGTCTAGGCACTGATTGAATTTAAATCACACAGCAACTCGAAAGGTAGGGCGAGATAAGTGCGCGGCGGCACGAACGTGCAGCGACGTGGGATGTGCGGTGGCGTGAGCGCGCGGCCGAGTGAACGTGGGCCGACACAGACGCGCAGCAGCGTGAAACGCGTAGCGGCGTGGGACGTGCGGCGGTGTGAGTGCGCGGCAGAGTGAACATGGGCCGACACGAATGCGCAGCAACTCGAACCGCGGGGTGATGCCAAAGTCAGTGCTGGTTTCAGTAAGTCTGTGTTTATTTTAAGTTTGTTTAATCGCGCGGTGACGACGCGGGAGTCAGTGTTAATTCTAAGTGTTTCAAATCGCGTGGTGACGCGAACCGTGGGGCGACGTGGAAATCAGTGTTAGCTTTAGTAAAGTCTGTTTATTTTAAGTGTTTCAAATCGCGTGGTGATGCGAACCGCGGGGCGACGCGGGAGTCCGTGTTTATTCTAAGTGTTTCAAATCGCGTGGCAATGTGAACCGTGGGGCGACGCGGAAATCAGTGTTAGCTTTAGTAAAGTCTGTTTATTCTAAGTGTTTCAAATCGCGCGGCGACGCAAACCGCGGGGCGATGCGGAAGTCAGTGTTAGCTTTAGTAAAGTCTGTTTATTCTAAGTGTTTCAAATCGCGCGGTGACGCGAATTGCGGGGCGACGTGGAAGTCAGTGTTAGCTTTAGTAAAGTCTGTATATTTTAAGTGTTTCAAATTGCGCGGCGACGCGAACCGCGGGACGACACGGAAATCAGTGTTAGCTTTAGTAAAGTCTGTTTATTTTGAATTTGTTCAAAGTCAGTGTTAGTTTCAGTAAAGTCTGTGTTTATTTTAAGTTTGTTCAAATCGCACGATGACGCGAACGCGTAACGACACGGTAATTAGAGTCAGTTTAAATACGAGGAGCAGCAAGAAAATGGGTAATCAGTTGGATAAAACAACGGATGCGGATAGTCCGCTACAAAAGTTATGTGAGGAATTCCCTGAAAGAGCTGAAGACTTTAGAAAATTATCAGGAGCCTTGAACAAATTATTAGGAGATGTCCAGTGGCCTCTAGGTGGCACTAGAAGCGTAGAGGTAGCAGAAAAAGCACAGGGATTGTCAAAAATTAAAAGATGCATCACTTCTGTCAAGTTGGCAAATAAATGCTATTAAATTAGGATTCTCATTAACAGAGGGAACACATGTTAAAACTGTAGACGTCTTAAAAAAAGAATGTGCGCACGAGAAACTGACTAAAAGATCCTCTGGGACCTCTGTGAAAGGTATTGACCGACTACGTAGTCAAATGGCTGGCTTTGTGTTAACCGAGGCTGATGATGAAATTGATGAGTGGTCACTGACTCAGCGCCCAACGGCGCCTCCCGCACCCCCTGGCCCCTTGCTCCAGTCCTCTTCCCAACACCCTCCACCTTACACTCCGGCGAGAGGAGTTAAAAATAACCCCATACCACCAAAGCAACAAACCCAAACTGAGTCCTCATCCTCTGATAGCGATTCGGATCCCCAGTTCACAAACAATATAGCCGAAAGGACCAGATCTCACACTCGAAAGGGCAGAACTATATCTCGATATCACAGACAGTCCCGTAAATCTTCTAGTCAATCTACCAGTCCAAGTTGTGAAAGACATAGCAAACACCCCCGCCGATCGAGACGCAGAACTGTCAAGCAGTCGGACAGCTCCGAAACATTCTCCGCCCTAGAAATGATTTCCAAGATCCCAAAGTCCCGACACCAATTCCCTGTCAGACCAATGCCAAACCCTGATGCACAACAAGCTGCAGACCACCCCACTATAGATGTCGATGTGATCTTTGAACAACTATTTCAGTTTATAATGCAGAATCAAGGGACCTGTGGGCCCTGGTAAAGCAAACCCTGAGCCCAACTGAGCATGCCTGATTTCTAACTCACCTAGGACGTGCTACTCATGATGCATTGTTGGTTGCTCACCCTAACGATGTCCAGGATCACCTAAACGCTATCTTTAATGCTCTCACCACGACCCTTCAGAAGCCCATCAGTATGGCCGCAGTATTAGAAACTAAACCCAAACGAGAAGAAACTGCCGATGAATTCATGGAAAGATTTATTGAAATATACGGAAGTCAATCAGGAGATAATGCCTTCAGGGCAGGAGAGGATTCTCCTCAATTCTGCGCTATCCTACTTCAGTGCCTGCCCTATTCGATTGCTCACGCTATCCGGACAAATAATATGAATTGGGCAGATAACAGTAAAGCCCAGATGGAAAGGGCAGTTAGATATTATTGGCAGGAAAAGAAAGGGGAGGGGGGAGGTGCACCCCCAACCCGGGTCAAGACTGAATACGTGACTAGAAAGGAAGAGCCATCTCGGGAGGAAGGACCAATAGAACCGCAGTGTTGCATACAGGATTGGATGGATAAGCAAGGATACGGTTATACTAAACAACCAAACGGCCCGAGCCCTGCTAATAAACCTCCCTACTGTCCCCGGCCTGGTATGGGAAGAGGTCGGGGCTGGGAAAGACGAGATAGATACTTTATTTGTGGGCAAGAAAGACATTGGAATAGAAATTGTTCCTCCCATCAGCACGAAAAAGGAAGAGGAGGAAGAGGAGGGGGGCAAGGGGGGAGAGGACGGGGATCTTACACTAACTTCTCCCAGAACAACCCCTTTGGCCAACCGTCCCCCGATTCGTATTGACTACGCAGGGACCCTCCCTGGATGATGAACCGATGATATTGTTAAAAATTCGGAATGAGTGGCAACCCTTCTTGATAGATACGGGAGCCTTCATGTCTTCTGTACAATCAAAGCTTAAACTCCCCGCCTTCACTGAAACACAGGGACTGTCAGGATTCCTGGGACAAGTCTCTACATTCCCGGTGTCAGAACCGGTTAAAATGGGTAACCAGGAAGAATCGGTGGAACATCGATTTGTTATCACAACCAATCTGGACTGTAACTTGATGGCTAGAGACCTCCTCTGCAAATTCCAGTTGCATTTGGAGTGTGGAGATGATGGGATTATTGTAAAACAGGGAACCCTTAAGCTGCAGTATACCACTAGAACCCCTCAGTGGTGATCTCTGGACCTGCCGCAGGCACCCTATCACGTGATCCTAGCATACAATCCCAGTGGAAATGGGAAGACCTCTTCACTCCAGCAATCGATGTCCCCCATGCTCAGAGGCAGAGCAAAACCTCACCTTTGCTTGGGCCAGGCACCAGAGAACAGACCAGTGCAGCACCTGAGGCACAGACCATCCATCACGACTGCGTGGCAATGATCCGACTGGAACGATCTAAAAATACCTTCCCAGCTCCAGTGGCAGGACTCCTGGGGAAGAAGATCAATTCCATAGGTACCCTTCCAGCGGTTGTGGCAGAATCGTGGGAGAGAAGGATCAAGGCAGTTGACCTCGAGGACAGAGGCAAGATGGCGTTCCTGCTGCAGCGAGGGGCAGCGTGGTTGAAAAAAGAGCCCCACCACGCTAAAGATTTGGAAGTTATGGTGCGCCAGGCTATAGACGAGGCTGACCTTACCAGCCGGGATATGCAAATTGTAAAACATGGCCGAACAGTCCAATTCCACGGGGACCCCGAGAAGGTCTTAACGACTCTGCAGCATCATACTGGCTCTGGCATACCCGACTATGTGGATCCTCATGTGTGGGCAGAGGACCCCTCCCAAGTGGGTTATACTCCCATTGATCCGATTGAGATCCCAGTGCAGGGCAATGTGGACTGGCCCTCTATCCGACAGAACCCACTGAAATCACAGGCAATCCTAAACTGACCTTTTGGCACTGTACTGCCATTAATCCAGCCTGTTTTCTTACTGAGCCGCCCCAAGATGAGGAAGAACCGAGTCATGACTATTTATCTTTAATTCAAGAAGCTAACTCAGTCAGGGAAGATTTAGTTGATGTACCAATGGAAGATCCAGACTGTATTATGTATGTTGACGGAAGTTCTTCTATTAATCCAGAAGGTACACGAATCTCAGGATATTCCATAGTAAACCAGAAGAATCAGGTCTTGGAATCTGCCGCTTTTGAAACCGCCTATTCTGCCCAACAAGCTGAACTATTCGCCCTCACCCGAGCCTGTATCTTGGCCAAAGATCTCAAAGTCAATATCTATACCGACTCTAGGTATGCCTTTGGGGTGGCCCATGATTTCGGACAATTATGGAAAAATAGGGGATTCCTAACCTCACAGGGGAATGAGATATCCCATAAGCAACTAGTGTCTGATTTGTTGCAAGCCCTCATGCTCCCCAAGCACTTTGCCATTGTTAAATGTACCGCCCACACCACCGGAAAATCCCCGGTTGATATAGGGAACCACTGTGCTGACAAAAAGGCTAAACAGGCCTCTCGTGACCAACAGATGGTAGTGCCCAAAATTATGAGTCAGACTAAAAATCCTGCGAAGGATAAGTTAGCCTTGGAAAAACCAATGCCAACCATCCAAGATGTTATAAAAGCACAGGAGGACGCTCCTGACAAAGATAAATATTATGGATGTACTTATGACAATGTTTCTAAACTCTGGACCACTCCCGCGGAACAGACTTGCATGTCTGACGAGTTGGCTCTATGGGTTATTGACTGTATGCATTTTGCTACTCATTGTGGAGCAAGAACCACGAGTGATACACTTTTGGCTACTTGGTGGCACCCTTGACTCCAGGCGCTCGCCCAGAACATCAGTAGTCGTTGCCTGGTTTGCCAGCAACATAATCCAGGGAAGGGAATCCCCTGTGATTGGGATAAAACGCCCCTACCCGAAGGTCCCTTTGAGACATTTCATTTGGACTACATTGAGTTGCAAAAAGTTCAGTGTTACAAATATGTGTTAGTAATAGTAGATGTATTTAGCAGATGGATTGAAGCCTACCCTAACCTGGACAATAAGGCTCAAACTGTTGTTAAGGTGTTAATGAGGGAAATTGTTCCTAGATATGGTATCTCAGCTCGACTGATGACCACCTATGTTCTTTCTCTGACTCAGGCTCTGCGACTAGCTCACAACCAGGTTCAAGATGCTCACCTCGACCTCCCAGTTTTACCCGAATTGTCCCTCGTGGCACCAGGGAAGTATGGATTTGGAAGGGATTAGAGCCACAATGGGAGGGGCCTTTTCAGGTGTTACTCACTACCCCCACTGCAGCCAAGGTTGAGGGGAGGGGTGCCTGGGTTCACCTGCACCACTACTAACTCACCACCCTCTAACGAACCTATTTTACTGGTTATCCTAATTCCTGTTTCTGTTCCAGACTTCCTCTTCTCCATAGCTGAACAAGGCCGTTGGCATCCTAATTGGAACGTGGACCAGTTTAAACTTTTACCCGTAGTGATAGACAGCCGGCTACACCGACGGTGACCTAAGAAGAGAGACGGGAGAACCGAACTCTTTTAATCAGCAAAATAATTGGACTATTTATCTGAATCCTGAGCCACAAGATGAAACTGTCTGTATGCCACAGTCTGTATAATAGTGTTGATATATGACAGTTTTGGCGCATGGGAGGGGAGACAGAGACGAGAGCTCCATGTAAACACTTTTTTGTACATGTCTTATGTTTATGCGCAAAATGGGAACTTTTCTAGATTTTGGGTGTGTTCACATTCCCTATACATTCCTTATACATTCCAAAGGGGGAATTCCTTTGCGCCCCGTTCCACTAACCCTAACTGAGACTGTCAGATGGATTCAGAGCCAAATTATCACGAGAGGCTGAAGCTCTGGAGGGCATCACAGCTGAAATGGTAGCAATAAGGACCGTAGCATTACAAAACCGAATGGCCCTCAATTACCTGTTAGCTGAGAAAGGGGGAACGTGTGCCCTGATAGGATCTGAATGTTGCACTTACATTCCTGATAGTTCAGAAAACATAACCAATCTCGCTGATCACATAAGAAGGGAGGTGAAGAAGTTATCCACACCAGCAGAAGGATCTAGCTGGTTTGATTGGCTATCAGATGGATCTTGGAGATCCTATCTAATTGTTGGTTGCCTTAACCTTTGTTGTAAAGTAATGATGGCAAGGTTAGCAAACCCTCTTGTGGTCAAGGGCTCCCGAGTTATGATCCAACGAACTAAAGAACTACTCGACACTAACAACAATATGATTCAGGAAATAGAGTGTGAACGGATACTCCTAGAATGATCCGAAGTGTTATCATGGAATGATAAAAGGGGGGAATGTGAATGTTTAAAAATGTATAGAGACATTGAAGTTGAGAACGTGGGAATTGTATAGGGACAGTATAAGCTAACAAAGAATTCATGGAGGAATAGCCATGACATCTCAGACTCGAGACTGCGAAATGTTACAACACTAACATGTATTGAAACAAAACCCACAGCTTGCAGAAAAACCTCAAGGTCTTATTAAATCATGTTATTAACCTGAAACATTAACAGAAGGTCTTTGTTTAAAATCAGACCATACTTCGGTCGGCTTATGAGTGGACAAAGGGAAAGAGGGATCAAAAGAGATAGGCTGGACTAGGATGTCACTCTAGCCCTATCTTATTATCTTTTGCCGAAAATGTATAACCATCGTCCCTTTACAATGTAACGTCACTTTGTCCGTAGGAAGTGGGTGCGTTCGAACAGACTTGCATTCCTTCTGTCTGATAAAGTCCCCGATCGGGATTTGTTTTTTAAATAAAAGCTTGCTTTGTTTAAAGCACAAACGGTATTTGTTTCAGTAATTTTGCTGAACCAGATTGAGGTAAAAGAATCCAGAAATCAGCACATGTACCATGAAACCTCACTCACTAGTTTGTTATATCGGGGAATTTCATATTGTTATGGGTGGTGTTCATGGTCTGTTCTATATTGAGACGATTGGATACTCTGTTTCTCTGCCGTGTACAATGAAACCTCACTCACTCGTCCTGGTACATCACACTCCCGTGTACCATGAAAGCACACTCACTGGTCCTGGTACAGCGCACTCCCGTGTACCATGAAAGCACACTCACTGGTCCTGGTACATCACACTCCCGTGTACCATGAAACCTCACTCACTGGTCCTGGTACAGTGCACTCCTGTGCACCATGAAAGCACACTCACTGGTCCTGGTACAGCACACTCCCATGTACCATGAAAGCACACTCAATGGTCCAGTTACATCACACTCCCGTGTACCATGAAAGCACACTCACTCATCCTGGTACATCACACTCCCGTGTACCATGAAAGCACACTCACTGGTCCAGTTACATCACACTCCTGTGTACCATGAAAGCACACTCACTGGTCTTGGTACATCACACTCCCGTGTACCATGAAAGAACACTCACTGGTCCTGGTACATCACACTCCCATGTACCGTGAAAGCTCACTCACTGGGCCTGGTATATCACACTCCCGTCTACCATGAAAGCACACTCATTGGTCCTGGTACATCACACTCCCGTGTACCATGAAAGCACACTCACTGATCCTGGTACAGCACAATCCTGGCTCCAGTTACAGGACATTCCCGAGTCCCGGTCCAGCAGAATCCCAGATCCACGTACAGTACGGATAATAAGAAAACCGCTGGGAATCCACATCTGGAAGAAAGCAGGGACCAGACCCTTATGGGAGTGTTTGCTTGAACTGAACCGGAGTAGACATGCTCAGCAGTTTCTAATTGTTCATATTTTATTGTGTTTGATAAGGGTTATACTTTATATAAACCCATCGTGGCACATCGACCAAACTAATGATAAACCACGATTATGGTCATTTTAAGTTCTCATCAATTTAACCCAACCTGGGAGACAAGCATTCTACCATTGATGTTGTTATTGGTGCAAAAACTGAACCATTGCTGCTGTTGTCAATAGTCCAGTAACACATGATACTCGCCGGTTATTTAAAACCACATGCCTTTCAAAGCTTGTGTTAAATTGGTGAATAACCGGAGTGTTCAATGTACGAATATCCAGCCTTTAAATGGGGCAATACCCGGATTGTTAAATGGGTCTGTGCCATTAAACAGCAGCGGGTTGTGGAAAGTAAATCAAACAGATTAGAGGATCACCTCATAATTCCCCAAACATTGATCACGGGTTTACAACCGTAATCATCCACTTTCATTCATCCTGTTCTTCCAGGAAACATCCAAGTGCTGGCGACTAATGTAGTGATTATTGTATTGGGTTCGTCATTCAAAGACCATGACCAATTAGGCAGAGCGCATTAATCCGTCGGGATGAAGAATCCTCTATTCAAGTTTCTGTTCAGTTGCTGGTTTTATCAGTAATCGGCCCCTCCATTGGTTCTCGCTGCGTCCGCAACAGATGGAAAGAAAGTGAGAGAGAGAGAGAGAGAGAGAGACCGGAGGAAAATCTGTTCCATTTCTGTCCCTTCCCTGTCGACCAACAATCCAAAGGCGGATGATTCCTCTTATCCCCACGTGTGGTTCCTGTGTTTGGGCAGAGGATGAAATTTAAAGCAGCCATTGCCAGGATATTACTGCCAGAGTTGGTGCAGTCCGTGGATATTACTGCCAGAGTTGGTACAGTCCGTGGATATTACTGCCAGAGTTGGTACAGTCCATGGATATTACTGCCAGAGTTGGTGCAGTCCATGGATATTGCTGCCAGAGTTGGTGCAGTCCGTGGATATTACTGCCAGAGTTGGTACAGTCCATGGATATTACTGCCAGAGTTGGTGCAGTCCATGGATATTACTGTCAGAGTTGGTACAGTCCATGGATATTACTGCCAGAGTTGGTGCAGCCCATGGATATTACTGTCAGAGTTGGTACAGTCCGTGGATATTACTGTCAGAGTTAGTACAGTCCATGGATATTACTGTCAGAGTTGGTACAGTCCATGGATATTGCTGCCAGAGTTGGTACAGTCCATGGATATTGCTGCCAGAGTTGGTACAGTCCATGGATATTGCTGCCAAAGTTGGTGCAGTCCATGGATATTACTGTCAGAGTTGGTGCAGTCCATGGATCTTACTGTCAGAGTTGGTACAGTCCATGGATATTGCTGCCAGAGTTGGTGCAGTCCATGGATATTGCTGCCAAAGTTGGTACAGTCCATGGATATTACTGCCAGAGTTGGTACAGTCCATGGATATTACTGCCAGAGTTGGTGCAGTCCAGGGCTCCAGAAGATGAGGCAGAGGATGTGAAAGAAGTGAAACTGAAAGTGCAGATATTAGTTTAATCGTGGGACAGGACCCATTACTGCGGCATGAACCTCTCACCTGAAGATTATTCCCACCAGAGTTCGCCCTGTGCGGCTTTAACGGTGCAAGTGGGCAGTGCGTGGGACATATATGGCAGCACAGCCTCGGGAAATGCCGGGCGGTGAGATTCGACCCTGACTTAGAGAAACCCATCCTTATACTTCTGATGGTTTGGACTGAAGTTTCAGGTTCAATTATTACGCTGCAGAATGCATCCACTTATCTCTGTTACCTTTTGGCATTAGATACCTCCAACCCACCGTCTTACAGCAGCAGATGGGAGTTTTAAGGCAAAGCTTTAGTCGTACGTGTTCATCGGAGGCATGTGGCCGAGAATGTGAGTGTTGACTGGGTGAAAGGACCGGAAAGATAACTGTCATGTATTCAACCATCATTGTAACCCATGTAGAAACTGACAAGTTGTACACTGAGAACAATGACCACTAGGTGATGAACTTATGGGAGACACTCCTAACCTGGACATTCAGGTATAAAAGGGGAAGCTCCACCCACCTCCATCACTTGAGTGCTGTGGAATAAAGGACAGGTCACAGACTGATCTTCTCTCGATACTATACTGTATAGTAAGGATGTATCAATGGCGACGAGAAACTAGGATTTAAACCACGTGAGCATGGCCACGAGCAGAACGAGAGTGTTATGGAATGGTTGGGACAGAGAATCAACATTGTCAAAGCAGCACGCAGTTCTCCAGGCAGACAAGGGCAATTGGGCATGCCCCAACATGTAGTCGAGCCCAGAGGGAGAGTTTGTCAGAGACAATGGCTCACCGAATGGCGATTCACGCCATTGCAAGGGACAATGCGGCTAGTAATGGAGCCATCAACACCTGTTAATGGCGCACTTAAGGACAGTCACAGAGGCAGTCAGAGACGATCGACTGGCAAGGGGCCTTTTGTTTCCAACAACAGCTCATGTTGGAGGTGTGGAGGCACACACTCAGCCGGAGTTTGCAGAGATGAGCAAAATACCTGCAGAAATGAATGCTGGGGGAAATCGGTGGAAGCTGAAGTTCAGCAAGTTCATGTGGAGCACATATACAGTTCATACAGCAGGACGCCACCGATAATGATAAAAGTGCTCCTCCATTGGCATCCCAGTATCAATGGAGCTAGACACGGGGGCCAGCCAGTCCCTGATGAGTATCAAACAGTTCGAAAAATTGTGGGCATCCAAGGCCAGGAGGCCAAAATTATCGCCGATTGACGCATAGCTACGGACTTACACAAAGGAGATCATTCAGGTGCTAGGCAGTGCCACGGTAGTCATGACCCACAAAGGTTCGGAGAACAGGTTGCCACTCTGGATTGTCCTGGGGGACAGTCCCGCACTACTGGGGAGGAGTTGGCTTGTTGTCACGAACTGGAAATGGGACGATGTCTCTGCAATTTCCTTTGTGGATCGCGTTTCATGTTCACAGATCCTGGACAAATTTGACTCACTGTTTCAACCCAGCATTGGCACTTCCATGGGGGCCACGGTAGTGATTCACATAAACCCGGACGCCAGGCCAGTACACCACAAGGCCCGAGTGGTGCCATACGTGATGCAGGAAAAGATAGAAGGTGAATAGGGTCGCCTGCTGAGGGAAGACATCATCTCGCCCATCGAATTCATTGACTGGGTGAGCCCGATTGTGCCGGTGCTCAAGGCGGATGGGTTGGACACGCTATGTGGTGATTACAAGGCCATCATCAATCGGGTGTCACTCCAAGACCAGTACCCACTACCGAGAGAGGAGGACCTCTTTGCGACGCTATCCGGTGGCAAACCTTTTTCAAAATTGGACCTGATCTCAGCTTACATGACCCAGGAGCTGGCGAGTGAGTCGAAGAAGCTGACCACCATCACGACACACAAGGGGTTGTTTGAGTACAACAGATGTCCGTTCGGGATTCGCTCCACCGCCGCAATCTTCCAACGAAATATGGAAAGCCTCCTCAAGTCGATTCCAGGGATGGTGGTTTTTCAGGACGACATTCTCATCACGGGTTACGATACCGAAGAACACCTCCACAACCTGGAGGAGGTGCTACGCAGACTGGACCGGGTAGGGCTGCGACAGGGAAAGGCGAAGTGCATCTTCCTAGCTCCAGAGGTAAAATTCCTGGGGATGAGGCTAGGAGTAGACGGGATCAGCCTTACTGCGTCCAAGATGGAAGCGATCCAGAGAGCACCCAGACCCCGTAACACGACGGAGCTGCGTTTGTTCCTGGGGCTCCCGAAATATTTGGTAACTTTCTTCCCAAATTGAGCACGCTGCTAGAGCCGCTACACATGCTCCTAAGCAAAGGTTGCGAATGAGTCTGGGGGGACAGCCAGGAAAGGGCTTTTAATAGAGCACACAATTTGTTATGTTCCAACAATCTGTTAACACTATATGACCCATGTAAGAAACTTGTGTTAACGTGCGATGCGTCGTCCTATGGTGTCGGGTGTGTGTTGCAGCATGTCAATGCCAAGGGTCAGTTACAGCCGATAGCTTAGGCCTCCAGAAGTCTGTCCCAGGCAGAAAGGGGCTACGGGATGGCAGAAAAGGAGGTGCTTGCATGTGTATATGTGGTAAAGAAAATGCACCAGTACCTGTTTGGCAGGAAATTTGAGCTGGAGACAGATCACAAACCCCGAACGTCCCTTTTGGCCGACAACAAGGCCATAAATGCAATCGCATCGGCCCGCATACAGAGGTGGACACTCACGTTAGCCGCCTGTGACTATACAATTCGGCTCAGACCGGGCACTGAAAACTGCGCCGATGCACTCAGCAGGCTCCCACTAGCCACCACTGAGGGGGCTACCGAGCATGCTGCTGAGATGGTCATGGCTGTTGAAGCTTTCGGATGCGAAGGCTCACCTGTGACAGCCCGTCAGATTAAATCCGCTATTACCTTTATTCAAGAAATGTGTCCTGAATGGGGACTGGGCAGCCACGTACAGGGCATGCCCTGAGGAATTTAAACTATTTCACAGGTGCAGGAATGAACTCTCGATTCAGGGCAATTGCCTACTGTGGGGAAACCGCGTAGTCATGCTCTAGATGGGCAGAGAGGTGTTCATCAGGGAACTCCACAATAAGCACCCGGGCATTGTCATGATGAAGGCAATTGCCAGGTTCACATGTTTGGTGGCCAGGGATAGACGCAGATCTGGAACTTTGTGTTTGCAGGTGCAACACGTGTGCCCAGCTGGGCAATGCGCCCAGGGAAGCCCCCCTTAGCCCCTGGCCATGGCCCGTCAAGCCTTGGTCACGCATCCATGTGGACTACGCAGGTCCTTTCATGGGAAAAATGTTTTTGGTTGCAGTAGACGCCTACTCCAAATGGATCAAGTGTTACATTTTAAATTCAAGCACATCATCTGCCACACTAGAAAGTCTATGGGCAATGTTCGCCGCCCATGGTCTACTGGATGTCTTGGTCAGCAACAATGGCTCGTGCTTCACAAGCACTGAATTCCAGAACTTCATGGCAGGCAATGGAATTAACCATGTCAGAATGGCACCATTCAAACCGGCCTCAAACGGCCAGGCAGAACGAGCAGTGCAGATAATCAAACAGGGGATACTCGGAATCCAAGAGGGTTCCCGATAAAGCCGCTTATCACGCTTCCTGTTGGCCTACAGATCCCGAACACACTCGCTCACAGGGGTTCCAGCCACAGAGCTGCTAATAAAAATGTACGCTCAAAACCAGGTTATCCCTTATACACCCGACCATGAAAGAAATTGTCGAGAGCAGGCGCCAGTCACAATGCGACTACCATGACAGGAATGCGAGGGCGCGATGTATTGATGTAATTGACCCTGTCTTTGTCCTCAACTACCCTGCAGGGCCCAAATGGATCGCAGGCACTGTGATTGCAAAATGGGGAGAATAGGATTCTGGTAGTTAAACTTACTAATGGACAAATCTGCCGCAAACACGTGGATCAAACAAAAATGAGGTTCAGCAACCCCATAGAAGAAGCAGAGGAAGAACACGATATAGAGTTCACTCCACCACAGGTGACCGAACACGGGAACCAAAGGGAGGAGAGCCCAGTCACTGTGGGCAGTCGGGACAGGGCTCAGGCACTGCAAACAGCAGACACTCAGGCCAGCGTCCAACAACCGAAGCCCCAACTCAGGCGCTCTACAAGAGAGCGTAAACCACCAGCGAGACTCAACCTGTGATCCCAATAAGACTTTCGGCGGGGGAGGTGATGTCATGTATTCAACCAGCATTGTAACCCATGTATAAACTGACAAGTTGTACACTGTGAGAACAATGACCACTAGGTGGCGAACTTGTGGGAGACACTCCTAACCTGGACCTTCAGGTATAAAAGGGGAAGCTCCACCCACCTTCATCACTTGAGTGCTATGGAATAAAGGACAGGTCACAGACTGACCTTCTCTCAAGCATGGGCCTCGTTTGCATTTTTAATGTAGAATAAGGACATAGCAATAACTTTACTCTGAAGGATCAAACACACCGTTCTGGTTTTGGTGAAGAAGATAATCATTGATCTGAAGTGTGGGGTTGAAGACGTGGAAAATGCTGCCTGGTGTCATGGTCTAACAGGTCATTTGATTCAGCTTATAGCTTCTAAACCTTCCTGCTGTGTTGTTGGTGGCAAAACGGGAGCATGTGGATTAGTGAACTGTGTGTGCGAATGTCACCATGTGTACACCGACTTGCCGTCTGGTGTGATATTGGCTATTTGGGCAGAAATGCGGCGTTGTAAGCTCCGCGTCCCCTGTGTTAATCCTTCTAAAGGGCCCCGCAACTTCCGTGTGCAGGAAAACCCGGAGCTTGTGATCTGTCAAGGTATGCCTTGGTTATTATAGATCAGAATTTAAAAACAAAATGACGTGCAAATATTTAATATTTGTTTAATAAAATATTGGCACGGCTTAAAATGTTTCATATAATTTTTCAAAATATTAACTTTTATTGTATTTGTTTTCAGAAAGTGGTTTTTAATTAAATTTGAAAATCAGAACATTTATGCTCAGTAACATTTGTAGTTTAATTATTTGGGGGATTCGATTCGGAAACGGCTGTAATGGAATTCTCCATTTTGATAGGAGGACCATTCCCACGTGATCTCAGGGCCGCTCCCAAACTGTCTGCGTCCCTGGGATCCGTGGGTCTTTACACAGGCAACAGCTGCAGGCCCCAGACCAGAACTCTGTGCAGCCTGGGAACCTGGAGGTCTGCTTGGGAATATATTGTGTGTCTGAGGTGTACTCCAGAGGTTCGCCTCCGACCGCAATTTCAGGACATTGCTTCACTGAAATGAAGATATCTCTGTGGGGTGGAGAATTGACATTGTAATTCATGCAATAATGAACATGCACCGCTGATAATACAAAGACTCATCTCATTGGATGACCAGAACTCCCTTCTCCATATAACCATAAACTCCCTTTAACTGCAGCTAGCAGCGATCTTCTAATTCTGGAACAGGCAACATTCCCCAACCTTTGATCATACACATGGCAAAACTTCAGCAGCAATCAGCGATCTTCCTCCCTGATAGTGACAACCCAGAGTTGTTGTCATTTAACGGTGTGTTTTACCACTCAAACCTTAACAGGAAAATGTACTGGGGAAATATTCTGTTCTTCTCGAGATGAATATCGGCCATTGGAGCAAAGGACGTCGGATAAGATAACTAACCCTCCATGTGTCTGTTGTGATGTCTACAACCCCACAATGCATTCTTCAATACACACATTTAGGACGTGCATCTTTGGCCTTTGTCCATCACTCACAGATTGCAAAGATTTCAGATCACCTTCCTGTAAATAATAATCTCAGCACAAAGGACTGGAGATCAGCTTGTGCGCTGGTTTCCCTCCCAGGGTTGAAATCAGCATTGTCTTCTCTATCCCTGCCCCAGTAACACAATTTTTCTCTCTATCCCTGCCCCAGTAACACAGACACAAATGGCTGTCCTGTGGACTACCCTTTGGTTCTGTGTAGGTTCTGTAAAATTGGAGTTTCTTTGGCGAACACTGTGAATGGGAGAGCTGGTATGACTTGTGTATGAAGCTCCTGTACTGAATTAAAACATAACGTGTTGCTAAAGAAGAAAATTAATGACTCAACATGTTACCATTCAGAAGAATGAGAGGTGACCTTATTGAAACAGATAAGATAATGAGGGGGCTCGACAAGGTGGATGCAGAGAGGATGTTTCCACTAATAGGGGAAACTAAAACTAGGTGACATAGATAGAATAAGGGGCTGCCCATTTAAAACTAAGATGAGGAGAAATTTTTTCTCTCAGAGGGTTGTAAATCTGTGGAATTCTCTGCCCCAGAGAGCTGTGGAAGCTGGGTCATTGAATATATTTAAGGCGGAGATTGACAGAGTTTTGAGTAATAAGGGAGGGAAGGACACGGAAGTGGAGCTGAGTCCATGATCAGATCAGCCATGATCTTATTGAATGGTGGAGCAGGTTCGAGGGGCTGAATGGCTGCCTCCTGCTCCTATTTCTTATGTTCTTGTGACTAGAAAAGTGAAGTAAAGCTGACCCACCACACGTCAAGTTGGATCTGCTATTGAGCACGCGTTCCGTATATTCTCTGGGTTACAGCTTCACTGCTTATGAGGCAAAATACCGAATAAGTGCATAAGAACGCGAGAAATAAGAGCAGGAGTCGGCCATTCATCCCTTCGAGCTTGCTCCGTCGTACAATGAGAACATGGCTGATCTTCTACCTCAACTCCACTTTCCCACACTATCCCCATATCCCACGATTCCCTTAAGATCCAAAAATCTGTTGATCTCTGTATTGAATATGCACAACGACTGAGCTGCCACTGCCATTTGTGGAATATAATCGCAAAGATTCACAACCCTCTGAGTGAAGAAATGTTTTCTCATCTCAGTAACTCGTGGGGTGCCCCAGGGATCAGTGCTGGGACCCCAACTATTTACAATCTATATTAACGACTTGGAAGAAGGGACCGAGTGTAACATAGCCACATTGACTGACGATACAAAGATGGGAGGAAAAGCAACGTGTGAGCTAGCAAAAAATCTGCACAAGGACATAGACAGGCTAAGTGAGTGGGCAAACATTTGGCAGATGGAGTATAATGTTGGAAAGTGTGAAGTCATGTACTTTGGCAGAAATAAATCAAAGAGCAAGTTATTATTTAAATGGAGAAAGATTGCAAAGTGCTGCAGTACGGCAGGACCTGGGGGTACTTGTGCATGAAACACAAAAGGTTAGCATGCAGGTACAGCAAGTGATCAGGAAGACCAATGGAATCTTGGCCTTTATTGCAAAGGGAATGGAGTATAAAAGCAGGGAAATCTTGCTACAGTTATACAGGGTATTGGTGAGGCCACACCTGGAATACTGCGTGCAGTTTTGGTTTCCATATTTGCAAAAGGATATACCTGCTTTGTAGGCAGTTCAGTTAATGTTTACTAGGTTGATTACGGCAATGAGGGGGTTGACTTATGAGGAAAGGTTGAGTAGATTGGGCCTCTACTCATTGCAATTCAGAAAAATGAGAGGTGATCTTATCGAAACGTATAAGATCATGTTGGGGCTTGACAAGGTGAATGCAGAAAGGATGTTTCCACTGATGTGGGAGACTAGAACTAGGGGGCATAATCTTAGAATAAGGGGCCCCCCGTTTAAAACTGAGATGATGAGAAATTTCTTCTCTCAGTTGGTTGTAAATCTTGGAATTCGCTGCCTCAGAGAGCTGTGGAAGCTGGGACATTGAATAAATTTAAGCCAGAAATAGATAGTTTCTTAATCGATAAGGAAATAATGGGTTATGGGGAGTGTGCAGGGAAGTATAACTGAGTCCATGATCGGATCAGCCATGATCCTATTCAATGGTGGAGCAGGTTCGAGGGGCAGTATGGCCATCCAATAAAGGTACTGCAGTTATCATGGGCGACTTTAATCTACATATTGATTGTGCTAGCCAAACTGGTAGCAATGAGATGGAGGAGGATTTCCTGGAGTGTATTAGGGATGGTCTTCTCGACCAATGTCTTGAGGAACCAACTAGAGTGATGGCCATCCTAGACTGGGTGATGTGTAATGAGAGAGGACTAATTAGCAATCTTGATGTGCGAGGCCCCTTGGGAAAGGGTGACCATAATATGATAGAATTCTTTCTTAAGATGGAGAGTGTCACAGTTAATTCAGAGACTCGGGTCCTGAACTTCAGGAAAGGTAACTTTGATGGTATGAGATGTGAATTGGCTAGAATAGACAGGTGAGTGATACTTAAAGGGTTGATGGTGAATCAGCAATGGCAAACATTTAAAGATCACATGGATGAACTTCAACAATTGTACGTCCCTGTCTGGAGTAAAAATAAAACGGGGAAGGTGGCTCAACCATGGCAAACAAAGGAAATTAAAGATAGTGTTAAATCCAAGGAAGAGGCATATAAATTCGCCAGAAAAAGCAGCAAACCTGAGGACTGGGAGAAATTTAGAATTCAGCAGAGGAGGACAAAGGGTTTAATTAGGAGGGGGAAAATAGAGTATAAAAGGAAGCTTGCTGGGTACATAAAAACTGACTGCAAAAGCTTCTATAGATACGTGAAGAGAAAAAGATTAGTGAAGACAAATGTAGGTCCCTTGCAGTCAGATTCAGGTGAATTTATAATGGAGATCAAAGAATTGGCGGACCAGTTGAACAAATACTTTGGTTCTGTCTTCATGAAGGAAGACACAAATAACCTTCCGGAAATACTAGGGGACCGAGGATCTAGTGAGAAAGAAGAACTGAAGGAAATCCTTATTAAGCGGGAAATTGTGTTAGGGAAATTGATGGGATTGAAGGCCGATAAATCCCCGGGGCCAGATAGTCTGCATCCCAGAGTACTTAAGGAAGTGGTCCCAGAAATAGTGAGGATGTTTTTTGAAGATGTAACGAGTAGAGTGGACAAGGGAGAACCAGTGGATGTGGTGTATTTGGACTTTCAAAAGGCTTTTGGCAAGGTCCCACACAAGAGATTGATGTGCAAAATTAAAGCACATGGTATTGGGGGTAATGTACTGATATGGATAGAGAACTGGTTGGCAGACAGGAAGCAGAGAGTCGGGATAAAGGGGTCCTTTTCAGAATGGTAGGCAGTGACTAGTGGGGTGCCGCAGGGCTCAGTGCTGGGACCCCAGCTCTTTACAATATACATTAACGATTTAGCTGAAGGAATTGACTGTAATATCTCCAAGTTTGCAGATCACTCTCAACTGGGTGGCGATGTGAGCTGTGAGGAGGATGCTTAGAGGCTGCAGGGTGTCTTGGACAGGTTAGATGAGTGGGCAAACGCATGGCAGATGCAGTATAATGTGGATAAATGTGAGGTTATCCACTTGGGTGGCAAAACCTCGAAGGCAGAATATTATCTGAATGGTGGAAGATTAGGAAAAGTGGAGGTGCAACGAGACCTGGGTGTCATGGTACATCAGTCATTGAAAGTTGGCATGCAGGTACAGCAGGTGGAGATGAAGGCAAATGCTGTGTTGGCCTTTATAGCTAGGGGATTTGAGTTCGGAGCAGGGTGGTCTTACTGCAGTTGTGCAGGGCCTTAGTGAGGCCTCACCTGGAGTATTGTGTTAAGTTTTGGTCTCCTAATCTGAGGAAGGATGTTCTTGCTATTGAGGGAGTGCAGCGAAGGTTCACCAGACTAATTTCCAGGATGGCAGGACTGACATATGAGAAGAGAGTGGATCGACTGGGCCTGTATTCACTGGAGTTTGGAAGGATGAGAGGGGATCTCATCGAAACATATAAAATTCTGACAGGTTAGATGCAGGAAGAATGTTCCCGATGTTGGGGCAGTCCAGTACCAGGGAACATAGTCTAAGGATAATGGGTAAGTCATTTAGGACTGAGATGAGGAGAAACCTCTTCACTCAGAGAATTGTTAACCTGTGGAATTCCCGACCGCAGAGTGTTGTTGATGCCAGTTCATTGGATGTATTCAAGAGGGAGTGAGATGTGGCACTTACGGCTAAAAGGATCAAGGGGTATGGAGAGAAAGCAGGAAAGGGGTACTGAGGTGAATGATCAGCCATGATCTTATTGAATGGTGGTGCAGGCTCAAAGGGCCGAATGGCCTACTCCTGCACCTGTTTTCCATGTTTCTATGTTTCTATACTTAATATAGGGTGGCCAGTTCACATCAGGGCAGCATGGACCGTTGGTCACAGACCAACTGATGAAAAGTGCAAATGATAAAGGAGAAAACTACTGAAACTCTCGTTGACACAGGCATGTCTTTCAAATCCTCAGCTGGGGATGAGTTTTGCTCTTGGTACTTATATTCCACTTTGTCAAATGCTGTTCTTTACTCGATCTGAACTTCACGTCTTCCTGCCCTTTCATTTTTTCATTGAGGTGTTCAATCCCACCCTTTCCCTTTCCTTTTGCTCTCCTTGAACCTTTGTTGGTTTCTCTCTGTTCCATCACCATTCCAGGTGTTACTGCGTCGGTTCGTAGTGCATAAAATGGTCATGTGACCAAATGCTCTCAGAACTCAACAGGAGCCCGATAATTTCAGCCGAACATCACGCACTGCTTGTAGCGCAAGATTGTGTGTGTGAGAGCGGTTATATCTTCAGATCCTCAGTGGGATTACTTATGGAGTGCACAGCTCGCAGTCTGGACGCAAACCGCTCATATTTCCGCTCATATTGCCCTGTCAATATCCACCGTGAGGCTCGGTAATTGCAAACGTAACATTCCTGAAAGCAAAGAGCTGTTTCCAAAACCGAAAAACGTGCAGACCGAATGCACTATTTCCTCTTCACACTTCAGACTGCACTTCCTCAGCGGGGACAATGCAAGAAATACACAGCCATCAACAATTGAATAATCGGTGTTTGTAACACAGTAGGAGGCCATTCTGTCCAGCACATATCTGCCAGCGGTTTGTTGGAGTAATCGAACACTACTCCCTCTGCTCTGCTCTCTCCCTCCATAGTCTTGTGTCTTCATCTGAGTCAAATATTGCTCACTTTTGCCTCAGAAGTTGCAGTGGTGTCTGCCTCAAGTACTTCCTGTCGACAATCATTCTCTTCCCCAAAAACTCCTCCTGTACAAACATCATTTATTATCTCCTCTTACTCTCTTAATGTTTGTATAAACAGTGGAATAGTGTTTCCAGATTATACAACATAAGAACATAAGAAAGAGGAGCAGGAGTAGGCCATACGGCCCTCGAGCCTGCTCCGCCATTCAATAAGATCATGGCTGATCCGATCATGGACTCAGCTCCACTTCCCCGCCCGCTCCCCATAACCCCTTATCCCCTTATCGTTTAAGAAACTATTTCTGTCTTAAATTTATTCAACGCCCCAGCTTCCACAGCTCTCTGAGTCAGCGAATTCCACAGATTTACAACCCTCTGAGAGAAGAAATTTTTCCTCAGCTCTGTTTTAGATGGGCGGCCCCTTATTCTAAGATCATGCCCTCTAGTTCTAGTCTCCCCCATCAGTGGAAACATCCTCTCTGCATCCACCTTGTCAAGTCCCCTCATAATCTTATACGTTTCAATAAGATTACCTCTCATTCTTCTGAACTCCAATGAGTAAAGGCCCAACCAACTCAACCTTTCCTCATAAGTCAACATAGAAACATAGAAACATAGAAAATAGATGCAGGTGTAGGCCATTCGGCCCTTCGAACTTGCACCACTATTCAATATGATCATGGCTGATCATTCACCTCAGTACCCCTTTCCTGCTTTCTCTCCAAACCCTTTGATCCCTTTAGCCGTGAGGGCCATATCTAACTCCCACTTGAATATATCGAATGAACTGGCATCAACAACTATCTGCAGTAGGGAATTCCACAGGTTCACAACTCTCTGAATGAGGAAATTTCTCTTCATCTCTGTCCTAAATGGCTTACCCCTTATCCTTAGACTATGTCCCCTGGTTCTGGACTTTCCAAACATTGGGAACATTCTTCCTGCATTTAAACTGTCCAGTCCCATCAACCCGCTCCTCTCCGGAATCAACCTAGTGAACCTTCTCCGAACTGCCTCCAAAGCAAGTATATCCTTTCATAAATATGGAAACCAAAACTGCACGCAGTATTCCAGGTGTGGCCTCACCAATACCCTGTATAATTGTAGCAAGACTTCCCTGCTTTTATACTCCATTCCCTTTGTAATAATGGCCAAGATTCCATTGGTCTTCCTGATCACTTGCTGTATTTGCATATTATTCTTTTGTGTTTCATGCACAAGTACCCCCAGGTCCCGCTGCATTGCAACATTTTGCAACCTTTCTCCATTTAAATAATAACTTGCTCTTTGATTTTTCAGCCAAAGTGCATGACCTCACACTTTCCAACATTATACCCCATCTGCCAAATTTTTGCCCACTCACTTAGCTTGGGGCAACTGTGCGACCAGACTGCTTCCAGGCATCCACAATGAAGCACTCTTTATTTTGGAAAAGTAAAACTGAGAGTGGACAAGTTCCAACCTGGTCAGAGCAATCTGAAGCTTTAATTCATTGACACCCTGGTTAAAGATGTCTTGTAACATGTGCCTGCGTCAGTCTCTGTGGCACAATGGGTTGGTGTGTTCTGCTATTAACCGAAAGGTTGGTGGTTAGAGCCCACCCTGGGACAAAGCCTTTAACTGTTAATTTTCCCTCTGAGGATTCAGTGCCCCACAGTTCCAGGTTGTCAATGTGCATTTTGGCTGCGCGAATATATTCCGCAAACATTGCCAGCTGCGCTGTTATCCAGTGAGTTCCCACTCCAATACATTTGGGAGCATTCAGTTCAAGTAAAACGATTAAAAAAATAGACTGATCATGTTCCTGCAGCAAACGCATTGGAAATAAATGTCGTCATTGGGTTTGAAGATACTGTTGGAAATTGATTCTATGGATACATATAAATAACTGGAACATGCCATCGCACCATGTGACACGATATTTAATTTCTGGCTATTGCACAGATGGTATTAGGAGAAACAATTCAGAACACGCTGGATAATTTGAATTATATTTTACCTGCATCTAATAATGAATATTTGTTGAAGAGAAATGCACCATCTCCGTTTTGTCATTTGATCTCTCCTGCCTTCCACCCTGCCCTCCCCCATTTCCCTGCCTCTGCACTTACTTAAAACATGTTGCAACTCGAACATTTCCCAGTTCTGGAATTGAACTCGGGACCTCCAGCGGGAGTTTAAAGACTCTGTAGTGGATATTTATCTCCGTGTGACTTCTGCCATTTGGAACGGTGAAATGTTTGTTAAAGAGAGTCAGTGCAGAAGATTCAACATTTCACTTTATTCCTGAACACTGCCTTCTTACTTGAGGACAAAACGTTTCAAACAGTGCATTCCAGATCGTAACACCTCGCTGAGTAAAAATATACCTCCTCTCCCTGCATCCCCCGCCCCGGATTTTTCCTTTTACCAATTATCTTATGTCTGTGTCCTCTGGTTACCGACACTCCTGCCCGTGGAAACAGTTTCCCCATAATTCTGAAAACCTCTATTAAATCTCCCCTTAACTGTGATTACTGGGGTTCAATGTGGGGAAGGGTCAGTTCATCCACTTTGCACCGAAGAATGATCGGCCGGGGCATGATCTAAAAACATTATGTTCGAGAATATTTTTTCTGTGATGTAGCCGGTCCTGTTAATTTCAACAAAAGTTGCACCGGATTCCTGGAGTCATAAGCACTTAAAATTTAAACCATTCTCCTAAAATACAGTGTGTAAATGAGATAGGGATAAAAGTTCATCACATGAAAAGAAAAAATAAATGATTGAAGCCACCACTGTCCCTCAGTAACCACATTATTATTTTTTTCATTCTGCAAAAGAAAGTTATCAGTCAATTGATGGTGATTAAATGAATTCTTATTTTTCACATTAGCTGCATGTCATCAATTATATTCGGGTTTTAGTTTGATAATCGTGTTGTAAATATTATCTCCCTGACAAAGAATCGAACCTGTGTTGCAATGGTGCAAGGGGTGGATTCAGCAAATCATTTGAATATGATCTCAAAGTTGCGTGAATTTATGATCACGGTTACAATTTGTTTTGGTGTGAATCAAGTGTCTTGAAAATGACAATAATGTCACCAACTATAACGATGCAGCAATAAAACAATTTATAATTTGCTGGTGGTCTAGTGGTAAGGGCTTGGTGATCCCACTGCTCTGTCCTGGGTTTGATTCCCACCTGGGAAGTTGCACTTTTAATTCAAAACCTTACAAAAACAAGAATTCATCTATTTCACAAATCTATATGCAAATCATGTATTACAAAAAGAATGATTGATTTAAACATTATTATGTTCTATGAAATTATTATAATCTATGAAATTCTTTTGTAAAACTTCAACCATTTATTATGCCCTGAGCATGTTTTTATCCCTATCTCATTGGGGTTAATTTGGTGCAAATGATGAACCAGGGCAAAGGTTAGGCAAAGGTTTCTATAGTGTAGCGGTAATCACGTTTGCCTCACACATGAAATGTCCCCGGCGCGTGCTTTATTTTAGAATATATTTGCTGTAAAATAAATTGAACAGAAGTAGCCCCAGGTTCCCTGTCTGATGAGCAATGAACATTTTAAATCTCCGAAAATACAGAGTGTGTAAATTCAGATCGGGAATAACATTTCATCCTGCAATTATTAAAGTTCAGTTATTGAAGTTTCGACTGTCCTTCAGTCACATTCCGAACTCGGGCTCCCTCTGTGAGCGCCTAACCATTAAACGAGCAGGACACACGTTATAGAGTTTAATTCTGGACTTAATATTTTCTTTGCTGTTTCACAATAACCAGATCTATGCTCCAAAACCCATCTCACTGTTTCCCGGTGTCAGTCAGAGACTTTGCTTTTTCGACCTGTCTTCAGAAGCGCCGCACGGTCCCACTCCGACAGTCAATGAGCTGTTGGGACGTTAGTGTATCCAGGCTGTGGGTGGCCACCCCGAGCGCAGCAGAGGAGTTTCTGCATTAGTTCTGGGTTGGGACAGTATTTCCCCTTCTCTCTTCCTCTTGTCTGCATCCCTGTGCTTTGGTTTCTGCAGTTATTCCCCGGCCTTATTTTATGTGTTTAAAGCGGAACAAAAGATGAAGTGACGACACTCTGGACCAATTTCGTGACGTGAAATAAGGAGCAATTAAAGAATAAGGGAGAAGCCACTGTCGCCCTTTTGACAGGAGAATAACCTCGCCCATGGCTGTTCATCCACAGCAAGTTTAAACATAATCTTCCTGCCCGGGATCCTTTCGCGTAGAAAGCAAACGTGATAAGGGCTCCACTGCGGAAACCGCTCTGACCAGAAGTACAGCAGAGGGCAGCTGACCAGTGAATGCCTTCTGTGCTGATCGGGAATGTGTTGGCTCACCTTAAACAACTTCTGTCCCTCACTGACAGCTGTGAATCCTTCTCCTCCGCTGCCCTTTACACAAACATGTCACTGATCCCCACCCACCACCCCACATCCCCATCGTGTTATCTTCCATGTTAGCACAGTGGGGCCGCGGAGACACCTACTCTCTCCCCGCGGTTAGTGAACTCAGTCAGTCTGTAAAATTAAAGGGAAACAAGTGTCCCGCAAAGGGCAGGGGAAGGAAGAGAGTCTGTAACCTGGGTTTAATTGTTTGTCAAAGGCTACCCGTCCTGTTGTCTATTTCCAGCAGTTTCCTACTTTCACAGGTGGAGATACCGGTCCTGGACCATGCTCCTAAAATACAATGAGGTCGGGATAAAAGTTCCTCACGTACTCAGGGCAAAATCAATGATTGAAGTTCTACAATGGATTAATGAATGATGTTTAAATCAATGAATCTTTTTTTCCACATGCGATGCACATAACTCTTTCTTATAAGGTTTTAATTTTGGTGGAAGTGCAATTTCCCTGGCCGGAAATTGACCCAGTGCCACGGTGGTGAGAGCGCCGAATCCTAATCACTGGACCACCAGGGAACGCTGCATCGCTGCATCGCTGCATCGTAATGCTTGGTGTCATTATTGTCCTTTTCTTTAAACATAATAACTTAATTTATTTCTAGTCGGCTGGATGGCAGAACATGATCCAAAAATGTAATTGTTTTACTTGAGCTGAATGCTCAGTAAAGTATTGGAGTGGGAACTCACTGGATAACAGCACAGCTGGCAATGTTTGCAGAATATATTCGTGCAGCCAAAACGCACAATGACAACCTGGATCTGTGCGGCACCGAATCCTCGGGGAAAAAGCAGTTAAAGGCTTCACCCCTGGGTGGGCTCAAACCACCAACCTTTCGGATAAAAACCGAATGCACTAACCCATTACATCACAGAGACTGATGGAAGAACATGTTGCAAGACATGCAAAACCAGGGTGTCAATCAGTTAAAGCTTTGGATTGCTCTGACCGGGATGGAACTTGTCTACTCTCAGTTGTACTTTTCACAAATAAAGGGTGGGACATTCATTGTGGATACGTGGAAGCAGTCTGGTCCCGCACACTGCAGACACTTCCATGTCACCGCCAACCAGCTCTCCCACAACCGGTGTGATCTACCTTCCAGCCTTCCGGTGCCTTGTCTGTGACGAAGTATTCTGATTGTCCCGAAGCCGGTAGTAGGTTTTAATTCCTTTTCAGCTTCTGACTGCGGATATTCCTGTGATTAAATGCAAACAAAATGCTTACAGGGACAGTTGGATTCACCGTTTCTTTGCTTGGTGAAATTTCAAAGATTGAAAGCGACGCACATCAACCCCAAACCTCGTCACCTACTCGCAAACCGCTACACGCTGCTCCCGTGAGATGGAAGCCCAGTTGCTGTTTCAAGCTTGAATACAGGTACAAGCAGAACTCATTCAAAGAAAGTCCAAGTCCCTGAGGCACCTGATTATTTTCACCGAACTCCTTCGCAAAGAGTTGAGGTTCGTGTGGGGTGATTTGGGCACATCTTTCCCCACACTACAACACTTCAAACATAACTCAACGGCTGTAAAGCGCTTTGGGGCGTCATGAGTTCCTGAAAGGCGCTGCAGATGTGCAAGTCCTTCTTTGCAAAAGAATGGGCTCGTCCGGGATTTGAACCCGGAATCTCTCGCGAATTTACAATATCAACCCCGAAGCGAAAATCATACCCCTAGACCAACGAGCCAACTATTTGATTAGCACGGCGATAAGGTGTAACTATTATAAAAGCATATTTTGTGTATGTTGCTATTCTTGGTTGGAGGAGCAGTTGAGACGGAATCAGTGACTTTGACTTTTCAACCTGTCTTCTGAAGCGCCGCACGGTCCCACTCCGACAGTCAATGAGCTGTTGGGACGTTAGTGTATCCAGGCTGTGGGTGGCCACCCCGAGCGCAGCAGAGGGGTTTCTGCATTAGTTCTGGGTGGGGACAGTATCTTTCCCCTTCTCTCTAGCTCTTGCCTATATCCCTGTGCTTTTATTTCTCTATTTATTCCCGCTCGCTCAGTTTCTAGTGTTTAAAAGGGAACAAAAGATGAAATGGGTATCACTGTGGAACAATTTCTCTCACTCAAAGTGCTACCGTTGCGCCATGAGGTCTCGGTAGCTCGCCGTTGATATTCAGGTTCATCTATAAATATATCTAAATATATCGACAAGTATGGAAGCTGTTCCCTGGTGGTCGAGTGGTTAAGTCCGGCGCACTTGTAGAATTTACCAATATCTCGCAAAGATTCCAGGTACCTTTCCCCTACAGAGGAGAAGAATCCCTTTCTGGGCTTTTAAAATGTGTTTAAAGGGGCAGACGAAGCCTGCGGGGGATAAAAGGGGATGCATTCATGGAGACCCCCCCCCCCCAGTGTTTGGACTCACAGGAAAGGGAATTCAAAATGGACCTAAATTACAGAAGCTTGAGATCCCCTAAACATCTATGGGAAGGAGTGTTAGATCTCTTAATTTCCAATGAAATATGAACTCCGATTGTAGTTTTAACTTCTTTATTTTTGGCAGACAGCAGTAACAAGTTCTTGGCTTTAAGCCAGGTCTTTGTTCTTCTGGGACCACATGGTCAAAATGGCTGTACTTATACCTGGATCAATTTACAGAAAAGAACTCACCTTCTTTGACCTTATTGGCTCAATTAATAGTCTTTTAACCTTTTAATTGGCTCGCTACCCAAGGTCCTAAAATGTCAAGTTGATTAATGACTTAATGCAACATGCTGAACTGCACATAGTCATTGGAGTCTGTGTTTTCTCCACTTGTCTAAATGCAGCCTGTTTGAATTCTCTATCAATCCCCCACTTTGATTCTTTCACAAACTGAATCATAAAACATCAGGTATCTCTGGTTAAACATTCTACAAAATAATTTCATACATGCTAATAGAGTTTCCTTCTAAAATTTGTTGATGTGTTTCGCCACATGTCCGGACTAGTAGCTTCCACACAAATTTACACCAACCCGAGTTCCATCGTGGCCACAATGGAAGTCTGATTTTAGTAGGTTAATTAACCTTATTCCAATTTAATCCAAATCAATATCTTAGTTCAACCAGTAAACAACCTTCCCTTAAGCATAACATACCCCTGTGCCACGTACAGACGGTCTGCTGGGACCTGCAAGATGTCTCACCTGCGGGACAGCAGCTACAGCCGCCTGGTCGCAACAACATTTAATCAACATAAACAAACAATATAAAAGTAAAACAATTACAACAAATAGAATTAAACCTTCCACCAATGAAGTTCCTATTGAACCTAGCCATTCAGTGGCTCCACTCCACAAAGTGAATGATGGGGGTTGCTTAAGTTTTTCTATCTCCTTTTGGATATGCTCCGCTAAGTGGGTAATTTCTTCGGAGCTATCTGGGATATATGTGCAACACTCAGTTCCGAGTAGGGTGCAAGTACCTCCCTTTTCAGCCAGGATGTAATCAAGGGTCAGTCTATTCTGTAGGGCTACTGTGCGGATTGCTACCATTTCTGCATTGATTTTAACTAGGGCCTCTGAGGTATCATTGGCTACTCATTCCACAACGGATGCCATGTTAATGGATTCCCTTGCCAGTTTGGCGGTCCCATACCCAGGGATCAGAATGCAAAGAACCTCTCTGTTTCTGTGATAGCTCTCTTAGGACGGTGTAAATGTTCCGACAGTGACTTTATATGATACATATAAGGCACAATGTAGGCTAAATAGCAGGATCCCATCCAATTCTGGGGCAGCCAAGGGTAGGCCTTGTGGCCACACACCCAATAGGTGCCATTATATGCAATGAATGTTAGCTGTTTCTTTGTCAGCAACACTCCGGGGCCTGTCCAAGCTTTTCCATCTGTTTTATTCAGAATCCCCATTATGTTAAAATTCCCACATCAGCCCATTTTGGACGGTTCCGTGACTTGATTATGTTATAATTCCGGGAGCAGTTACTATACCCCATATTTTGGCATCCTTTGATGTTTCTAATCAGACAGACCGATTCCCCTGGTCTTCCTATTCCCGTTGTATTAGTGATAACAAAAAATGGGGGCCGTTTGGAATTATTGTAGCACGGTTGGTATCCCCCTTCAAAGGTAGTCAGATTGTAACCTGCTGACTTCCATTTACATGCCCAGTTTTCCGTATCCTGAAACGCATTGCCTGTTTTATTTTGATTAATTATCCACTCAGCCATTTCCGAGATATTCAAGGGAACTGGCCTCAAGGGAATCCCTCCCTTTGAGTGAATAGAGATATGCGCAAACACCCAACAACTAGAAATGTTACCTTGTTTGGCATAAATGTATGACATATATAAAAAGGTATTTACATGTAATTCCCTTGCTACCCTACTATTTCCCTTTGGTGCAGAAGGTCGGCTTGCAAGAAGTAGGCCTATGCCTAGAATACCTACAATCAATAATACAGTAAATTTATACATATTCGCAAAAAGTAATTGTCCTTGTTAGATTTCAGCTTCAGTTACGGGTGCTCATTGAACGTGTGAAGCGTGGATCCAGGCTTTCTTTCCTTTGACTTTAACAGCTGCCTGGGTGGTCAATAACACTTGATAATGTCCCTCCCACTTGGCACCCAAAGGTTCTTTATGCAACTTTTTCACATACACCCAGACTCCCGGGATGATGTCGTGTCCTCCTTCGGGTGGATTACCCCAAGCTGCCGATACCTGTTGGGAAACAGGACTAATAGCATTGGTTAATTTTTGACAGTCTGATAACAAAGTGTCACTCATTAAGTGAACATCAGCTTTCCGTAAATCGATAGTTCCTGGCAGCAACATGGGTCTTCCTGTTATAATTTCAAATGGGCTGAGACCTGTAGTTCTGTTCGGGGTTGCCCTAATGCTACATAGCACTATTGATAGTGCCTGGGGCCATGGTGTTCCTTCTTGGTGATATTTGGCAAGCCGTTGTTTCAGAGTTCGATTCATTCGTTCTACTTGTCCTGATGATTGTGAATGATAAGGACAGTGTAAATCCCACGTAATGTTCAGTAACCTACAGACTTCTTGGCAGACAGCACCTTTGAAGTGTGTTCCCTGATCTGAGTCAATGCTACTCGGGACTCCCCATCGGGGAATGTAATCCTTACACAAGACCTTTGCAGTGTGATTGGCTGTGGCTCTTTTAGTTGGGACAGCTTCTACCCATCTAGAGAATCTGTGAATCCTTGGCATGAAGGAAGAGATATATAATCAACCTGCAGATGCTGGAATGGTCTGACAGGGACAGAGGGCCTCAGTTGGGGCAATACCGTGATGGGTCCAGAATTATTTTTCTGGCAGACCAAACAGCGGTCTGTTACCAGCTGGGCATGTTTTTTAAATCCCCGACCCCACCAGCTTTTCTGGAACCGTGCCGTCATCTGTTGTGAGGCCAAGTGTCCCCACGAGTGGATCTGTTGGGCTAAAAAAGGCATAAGCGCTTGTAGCGCGACTGGCTTGTCGGTAACTCTTTGTCTCCAGACACCATCTTCGCATAGCTTAATTCCTGCCTCAATCCATGTCCATTTTTCCTCTCGGGAGCACTCGCCTTGCATTGTTTGAAGGTCTCGTGTCAGAGTCCTGAGTGCTTTCAATCTGCACATCTGTGTTGGTTCTTCTGGAGGAACGCCCTGTGAGGCGGCATCTTTAGCTGCCTGGTCGGCTGGGGCATTTCCCTGTGCTTCTGTGGTATTTTCCTTGGTATGGGCCTTACACTTCAGGATGGACACTTCCTGAGGTAATTGTATGGCCTCCAGTAAGTCTCGGACTTCTTTTCCATTTCGGATAGGTGTACCAGCAGCAGTGATGAATCCTCTTTTCCGCCAGAACATACCAAAGTCGTGAGCGACTCCAAAAGCATAACGCGAAGCTGTGTTGACGTTAGCTGTCTGTCCTTCTGCTATTCGACATGCCTCTGACAGGGCCCGTAACTCGGCCTGTTGTGCTGACGTTCCTGAGGGTAAACATCCTTTTGCCACTACCTCATATAAGGTTGTAACTGCCCATCCTGCTTTTCTGGTACCATTCTCAACAAAGGAGGAACCATCTGTAAACAGGATGAGGTCTGGGTTGTGCAGAGGCTCCTCTGCTGCTAAGGCTGCTTCTTCTGTTTCTTTTAAAATCTCCACGCAGTCATGCTCTTCACATTCTCCCCCCTCTTGCTCCCTCGATTCTGACATCGGGAGCATAGTTGCGGGATTAACCGGGCTGGCCCGGACGATATGGAGATTAGGAGCTTCCAAAACTGCTGTCCAGCAGGTCCATCTTGCTGCTGTCACCTGAGACATTCTATTCATAGACAGCAAAGCGTGTACGGTGTGGGGATACTTGACAATCAGCTTTTGGTCGAGGACTAGACCCGCAGTGGTCATTACCGCTCGACATGTAGCTTCCATGGCCCTTAGGCAACTTCCCCATCCGAGGGCGACCGCATCCAGTTTTGCCGAATAATAGCCAATAGGTCTTTGCTGATCCCCATGTTTTTGTGTGAGTATAGCTGTCATATATCCTTCTTTCTCATGGACAAACAGGGTAAATGGCTTACCACTGTCGGGGATTCCCAGAGCCGGTGCCGAACACAAAGCCTTTTTCAAACTCAGGAAGGCCTCTTGCTGTTCTTTTGTGAGGGTGATGGCTTCTTTAGAGGCACATTTCCCCTTTAAAATATCATTCAATGGCTGAGCAAGCTGTGTGAAGGAGTCAATCCAATTTCTGTTAAAGTTACACAATCCCAAAAAAGACCTTAGTTGCTGAATAGTGATGGGTTTTTTAGCAGCCCGAATGGCTGCAGTTCTATCCTGGGTAAGTTCTCTCTTTCCTTGTGAAATCTTTTGTCCCAGGTATACAACCTCTTCTTGGGATATTTGTGCTTTGTTGATGCTGGCTTTATGTCCTTTCAGCCGAAGGTGATCCAGCAAAGCTCGTAAACCTTGTTCATGCTGTTCTTCCGTGTTTGAAGCTAGCAGGATATCGTCTACATATTGGATGACTGTGGGTGACAGGGGAGGTAATTCTCGCAAATGGCTTTGTAAAGCCATGTGGAATACCGTAGGGCTGTTGTGGAAACCCTGCGGTAACCGGGTCCAAGTATACTGTTATCCTTGGACCGTGAAAGCAAACCACTGTCGAACCTCCGGTGCCAGAGGCACCGACCAAAATCCGTTGGCCATATCTATAACCGAGAAATATTTATGTTCCGGTTTGAGGGCATTAAAAATGGTGGAGGGATCTGCGACCAAAGGAGCTTTTTGATCAATACATTGGTTAGCTTTCCTATAATCGACAGTCAAACGCCAAGTCTCATTAGATTTCTGTACCGGCCACACGGGGCTATTGGAGGAGCTATGCATTTTAATAAGCACCCCTTGTTTCTCCATTTGCTGAATAACCGGTAAGATTCCACGATGGCAGTTGGACTGATGGGATACTGTTTAGTGCATGGAGGCTTGGTCCCGGTAAATGACGCAGGCTCCATCTGGAGTAGGCCACAATCGTTCTTATCTTTAGCCCATATCGGGTGTTCCTTCAATTCTTCTTTCTTCAAAGTTCTAATTGACCATGTCACCCGACCATCCTCGAAATGCAACGATGAATCTACTTGGATTAGAACGTCCATTCCCAAAAGGGGTTGATCTACTGGGCCTATCCAGACCGGCATGGTTAGTTCATGTGGACCCAGCCCGATAAGTACCGGTGTTGTCCTTTTAATTTCCATTTTATGGCCCCCAACTCCATAGGCTGTACGTGCCCTACCATCCAACGGCAAAAAGTCTCCATATTTTAAGGATAAGCATGTTAAATCCGCCCCTGTGTCTAAAAGACAATCCACATCCTTATCACCCACCCTCACAGTTATATATAGCCCATCTCCCCTTTGTTGTATTAGTGCGAGGAGGGGGGCCAGGGTGGGCTTTAATCAGTTTTTGCTACCCCAAGTAACTCCTACAGTTGTTGTATTGTCAGTCGCTTAAATGCTTCTATGAGGTCGTTATCTTGTGACAAGCCTGGCTTGTTGGCTGAATTGTATCCCTGGCTGCGTCCTCTTCCCCAGCCACGACCTTTCCGTTTGGCCCTGCAGGTCTTGGCCCAGTGACCTTCTTTCCCATAATAATGACATTTTCCGGGTAATTTTCCAAATAACTGTTTATCGGAATTCTGGGATTTCCATCCCATAGCCTGTACAGCTCGGACTTTAGCTCCCATATCCCGATCTAATTGGTTACATCGATCCACCAATGCTTCAAAGGTAGTTCCTCTACCTTCACAGTCTGGTAACACCACCTTAAGCATTTTTGACAGTTCTGGCTTTAGACCTGCCACGAAAGCTGCTTTCAGGGGTCCAAAAGGGTTCATCCATTTCCTCATCCGTATTATTCATACCCGAATGTTCTAGCCACGTGCATCTAAACCGCTCGTCATACTCCAGGACCTCCTCTGTTCCTTTCTGTTGGCAGGCTGCAATTTTTCCCCAGTCTGTCTTAGCTGGACTGAAGGCTTGCAGCCAGTGTTTAATCGCCTCCTACCCTGCGTCTAATTCTTGCTCATTCTGCCCCAAAGCTTCTTCTACCTTGTCGTGCAATTTTCTTCCCTGAGTTTTTGGCACCATTATGGTCAAAATTTGCACTCCGTCCCAGGGATGAAGTTGATATATATTTCTTAAGCGGTCCAATTGGTCCCACGTTTTTACTCCCCCTTTCTTTGGATTGGGCAATTCCTTGGACCATTTATCAATTTTCTCTGGGTCTGCCGGATCATGAACTAAGTATTCTTCGTATACCCTTCTCTTTGTTTTTTTGGTTCCGCTCTCATCCGCAGTCTCTTCTGATTTGACTACAACTCGTCTTTTTTTAAACGGGGCAAAGTGCACCCCTAATTCGTCATCCTCCGACCCTGTATCGTCGGAGGATTCAGAATCCGTATCTATTCCTCGGTCGTGTCTTCGGGTTTGTGCTTTTAATTTATCCAAACATGGGTACCCTGGGAATTGATCAATACATTTTCCTTTTCCTATTACTGTCTCTTGACCTAATGATTTTTTCCATTCTTTAATTTCACCTTTAAGATCTTTAACTTCCACTTCCAGCTTTTCAAGTTCAAGCTTTTTCTGTCGCAGCTGTGCACAAACTGCTTGCAATTGATCCTTTGTACTGGTCAGTTCTCGATCATGTTGGGAACGCATTATAATTTCGTTCCGCTTTCGAATCTGGCCCATAACCGCTAGGGACCATCTAGTTCGCTCTTTATTTTTCATACGGGTCGTTTTTCCCCAGACGCTTTTAATCTCGTCCAAGGACCATTGTCCTTTGGAGGTCCTCCTCACAGCTCACACTGCCACCCAACTTAGTGTCATCCGCAAATTTGGAGATACTACATTTAATCCCCTCATCTAAATCATTAATGTACAGTGTAAACAGCTGGGGCCCCAGCACAGAACCTTGCGGTACCCCACTCGTCACTGCCTGCCATTCTGAAATGTCCCCATTTACTCCTACTCTTTGCTTCCTGTCTGACAACCAGTTCTCAATCCATGTCAGCACACTACCCCCAATCCCATGTGCTTTAACTTTGCACATTAATCTCTTGTGTGGGACCTTGTCGAAAGCCTTCTGAAAGTCCAAATATACCACATCAACTGGCTCTCCCTTGTCCACTCTGCTGGAAACATCCTCAAAAAATTCCAGAAGATTTGTCAAGCATGATTTCCCTTTCACAAATCCATGCTGACTTGGACCTATCATATTACCTCTTTCCAAATGCACTGCTATGACATCCTTAATAATTGATTCCATCATTTTACCCAGTACCGATGTCAGGCTGACCGGTGTATAATTCCCTGTTTTCTCTCCCTCCTTTTTTAAAAAGTGAGGTTACATTGGCTACCCTCCACTCCATAGGAACTGATCCAGAGTCAATGGAATGTTGGAAAATGACTGTCAATGCATCCGCTATTTCCAAGGCCACCTCCTTAAGTACTCTGGGATGCAGTCCATCAGGCCCTGGGGATTTATCGACCTTCAATCCCATCAATTTCCCCAACACAATTTCCCGACTAATAAGGATTTCCCTCAGTTCCTCCTCCTTATTAGACCCTCCGACCCCTTTTATATCCGGAAGGTTGTTTGTGTCCTCCTCAGTGAATACCGAACCAAAGTACTTGTTCAATTGGTCCGCCATTTCTTTGTTCCCCGTTATGACTTCCCCTGATTCTGACTGCAGGGGACCTATGTTTGTCTTTACTCACCTTTTTCTCTTTACATATCTATAGAAACTTTTGCAATCCGTCTTAATGTTCCCTGCAAGCTTCTTCTCGTACTCCATTTTCCCTGCCCTAATCAAACCCTTTGTCCTCCTCTGCTGAGTTCTAAATTTCTCCCAGTCCCTGGGTTCGCTGCTATTTCTGGCCAATTTGTATGCCACTTCCTTGGCTTTAATGCTATCCCTGATTTCCCTTGATAGCCACGGTTGAGCCACCTTCCCTTTTTTATTTTTATGCCAGACAGGAATGTACAATTGTTGTAGTTCATCCATGCGGTCTCTAAATGTCTGCCATTGCCAATCCACAGTCAACCCCTTCAGTATCATTCGCCAATTTATCCTAGCCAATTCACGCCTCATACCTTCAAAGTTACCCTTCTTTAAGTTCTGGACAATGGTCTCTGAATTAACTGTTTCATTCTCCATCCTAATGCAGAATTCCACCATATTATGGTCACTCTTCCCCAAGGGCCCTCGCACAACGAGATTGCGAATGAATCCTCTCTCATTACACAACACCCAGTCTAAGATGGCCTCCCCCCTAGTTGGTTCCTCGACATATTGGTCTAAAAATCCATCCCTTATGCACTCCAGGAAATCCTCCTCCACCGTATTACTTCCAGTTTGGTTAACCCAATCTATGTGCATATTAAAGTCACCCATTATAACTTGTGCACCTTTATTGCACGCACCTCTAATTTCATGTTTGATGCCCTCCCCAACATCACTACGACTGTTTGGAGGTCTGTACACAACTCCCACTAACGTTTTTTGCCCTTTGGTATTCTGCAGCTCTACCCATATAGATTCCCATTATTAAATCCCCCTTCTCATCTTCTAAGGGACCAACATTTACTTTAGTCACTCTTTTCCGTGTTATATATCGGTAAAAGCTTTAACTATCCATTTTTATGCTTTGCACAAGTTTACCTTTGTAATCTATCTTTCCTTTCTTTATTGCTTTCTTAGTCATTCTTTGCTGTCGTTTAAAATTTTCCCAATCTTCTATTTTCCCACTAACCTTGGCCACCTTATACGGATTGGTTTTTAATTTGATACTCTCCTTTATTTCCTTGGTTATCCACGGCTGGTTATCCCTTCTCTTACCGCCCTTCTTTTTCACTGGAATATATTTTTGTTGAGCACTATGAAAGAGCCCCTTAAAAGTCCTCCACTGTTCCTCAATTGTGCCACCGTTTAGTCTGTGTTTCCAGTCTACTTTAGCCAACTCTGCCCTCATCCCACTGTAGTCCCCTTTGTTTCAGCATAGTATGCTCGTTTGAGACACTACTTCCTCACCCTCAATCTGTATTACAAATTCAACCATATTCCGAGAGGATCTTTTACTAGCTTCAATCATTAATTTTCTCTTTACATGTGATGAACTTTTATCCCTATCTCGTTTACACACTGTATTTTAGGAGAATGGTTTAAAATTTTAAGTGCTTATTGTCATGTATTCAACTAACATTGTAACCCATATATAATCTGACCTCAGTTGTACACTGTGAGAACAATGACCACTAGGTGGTGAACTTGTGGGAGACACTTCTAACCTGGACCTTCAGGTATAAAAGGGGAAGCTCCACCCACATTAATCACTTGAGTGCTAAGGAATAAAGGACAGGCCACAGACTGACCTTCTCTCAAGCATGGGCCTCGTGTGCATTTCTACTATATAGTAAGGATGTATCAATGGCGACGAGAAACTGGGATTTAAACCACGTGAGCATGGCCGCTAGCAGAATAGACGAGAGATACTGTGTTAAGGAATGGTTGGGACAGAGAATCAACATTGTTGAAGCAGCACACAGTTCTCCAGGTAGACAAGGGCAATCGGGTATGCCCCAACATGTAGTCGAACCCAGAGGGGGAGTTTGACAGAGATAATGGCAAGCAGAACGGCGATTCACACCATTGCAAGGGACAATGTGGCCAGTAATGGGGCCATCAACACCTGTTAATGGCACACTCAAGGACAGTCACAGGGGTAGTCAGGGACGATTGACTAGCAAGGGATGTTTTGTTTCCAACAACAGCTCATGTTGGAGGCATGGAGGCACAAACTCAGCCGGAGATTGCAGAGATGAGCAAAATACCTACAGAAATTGCAGAAATGAACGCTGGGGGAAATCGCTGGAAGCTGAAGTTCAGTGAGTTCATGTGGAGCACGTATACAGTTCATACACCAGGACGCCACCGATAATGATGAAAGTGCTCCTCAGTGGCATCCCAGTATCAATGGAGCTAGACACGGGGGCCAGCCAGTCCCTGATGGGTATCAAACAGTTTGAAAAGTTGTGGGCGTCCAAGGCCAGTAGGGCCAAAATTATCACCGATTGACGCACAGCTACGGACATACACCAAGGAGATCATTCCGGTGCTTGGCAGCGCCACGACAATCGTGACCCACAAAGATTCAGAGAACAGATTGCCACTCTGGTTTGTCCCGGGGGACGGTCCCGCACTACTGGGGAGGAGTTGACTTGCTGTCATGAACTGGAAATGGGGCAATGTTAATGCTATTTCCTCTGTGGAGCGAGTTTCATGCTCACAGATCCTGCACAAATTTGACTCATTATTTCAACCCGGCATTGGCACTTTCATGGGGCCAAGGTAGTGATTCACATAAACCCGAAAGCCAGGCCAGGACACCACAAGGCCAGAGCGGTGCCGCACGTGATGCGGGAAAAGATAGAAGGTGAATTGAACCGCCTGCTGAGGGAAGGTATCATTTTGCCAGTCGAATTCAGTGACTGGGCGAGCCCGATTGTACCGGTGTTCAAGGCGGATGGGTCGGTCAGGATATATGGTGATTACAAGGCCACCATCAATCGGGTGTCACTCCAAGACCAGTACCCTCTACCGAGAGCGGAGGACCTCTTTGCGATGCTATCCGGTGGCAAACTTTTTTCAAAATTGGACGTGACCTCAGCTTACATGACCCAGGAGCTGCCGAGAGAGTTGAAGAAGCTGACCACCATCACGACACACAAGGGGTTGTTTGAGTACAACAGATGTCCGTTCGGGATTCGCTCGGCCGCCGCGATCTTCCAATGAAATATGGAAAGCCTCCTCAAGTCGATTCCAGGGACGATGGTTTTTCAGGACGACATCCTCATCACGGGTTACGATACTGAAGAACACCTCCACAACCTGGAGGAGGTGCTACGCAGACTGGACCAGGTAGGGCTGCGACTGAAAAAGGCGAAGTGCATCTTCCTAGCTCCAGAGGTAGAATTCCTGGGGATGAGGGTAGGAGTAGATGGGATGAGCCCTACTGCGTCCAAGACGGAAGCGATCCAGAGAGCACCCAGACCCCGTAACACGACGGAGCTGCGTTTGTTCCTGGGGCTCCCGAACTATTTGGTAACTTTCTTCTCTAATTGAGCACGCTGCTCGAGCCGCTACATGTGCTCCTAAGCAAAGGTCATGAATGGGTCTGGGGGGACAGCCAGGAAAGGGCTTTTAATAGAGCACACAATTTGTTATGTTCCAACAATCTGTTAACGCGATATGACCCAGGTAAGAAACTTGTGTTAACGTGCGATGCGTCGTCCTATGGTGTCAGGTGTGTGTTGCAGCATGTCAATGCCAAGGGTCAGTTACAGCCGGTAGCTTATGCCTCCAGAAGTCTGTCCCAGGCAGAAAGGGGCTACGGGATGATAGAAAAGGAGGCGCTCGCATGTATATATTCGGTAAAGAAAATGCACCAGTACCTGTTTGGCAGGAAATTTGAGCTGGAGACAGATCACAAACTCCTCACGTCCCTTTTGGCCGACAACAAGGCCATAAATGCAGACGCATCGGTCCGCATACAGAGGTGGGCACTCACGTTAGCCACCTATGACTACACAATTCGGCACAGACCGGGCACTGAAAACTGCGCCGATGCACTCAGCAGGCTCCCACCAGCCACCACTGAGGGGGCTACCGAGCATGCCGCTGAGATGGTCATGGCTATTGAAGATTTCGCAAGCGATGGCTCACCCGTGACAGCCCGTCAGACTAAAGTCTGGACAAATAGAGACCCGCTATTGTCTCTAGTCAAGAAATGTGTCCTGAATGGGGACTGGGCAGCCACGTACAGGGCATGCCCTGAGGAATTTAAACCATTTCACAGGGGCAGGGATGAACTCTCGATTCAGGCCGATTGCCTACTGTGGGGAAACCACGTAGTCATGCCCCAGATGCGCAGAGAGGTGTTCATCAGAGAACTCCACAATGAGCATCCGGGCATTGTCATGATGAAGGCAATTGCCAGGTCACACGTTTGGTGGCCAGGGATAGATGCAGATCTGGAAGTTTGTATTCGCAGGTACAACACGTGTGCCCAGCTGGGCAATGCGCCCAGGGAAGCCCCCCTTAGCCCCTGGCCATGGCCCGCCAAGCCTTGGTCACGCATCCATGATGACTACACAGGTCCTTTCATCGGAAAAATGTTTTTGGTTGTAGTAGACGCTCACTCCAAATGGATCGAGTGTGACATTTTAAATTCAAGCACATCCTCTGCCACGGTAGAAAGTCTACGGGCAATGTTCGCCGCCCACGGTCTACCGGACATCTTGGTCAGCGACAATGGCCTGTGCTTCACAAGCACTGAATTCCAGGACTTCATGGCAGGCAATGGAATTAACCATGTCAGAAAGGCACCGTTCAAGCCAGCCTCAAACGGCCAGGCAGAACGAAAAGTGCAGATAATCAAACAGGGGATGCTCAGAATCCAAGGGGGTTCCCTACAAAGCCAATTATCACGCCTCCTGTTGGCCAATAGATCCCGACCACACTCGCTCACAGGGGTTCCACCCGCAGGGCTGCTAATGATAAGGATGCTCAAATGCCGTTATCCCTTATACACCACACCATGAAAGAAATTGTTGAGAGCAGGCGCCAATCACAATATAACTACCATGACAGGAATGCGGGGGCACGATATATTGGTGTAAACGACCCTGTTGTTGTCCACAACTACACTGCAGGGCCTAAATGGCTCGCAGGCACTGTGATTGCCAAAGAGGGCAATAGGATTCTGGTAGTTAAACTAACCAATGGACAAATCTGCCGCAAACATGTGGATCAAACAAAAAGGAGGTTCAGCAACCCCATAGAAGAAGCAGAGGAAGAACACGATACAGAGTTCACTCCAGCACAGGTGACCGAACACCGGAACCAAAGGGAGGAGAGCCCAGTCACTGTGGGCAGTCCGGATAGGCCTGAGGCACCGCAAACAGCAGACACACAGGCCAGCGCCCAACAACCGGAGCCCCAACTTAGGCGCTCTACAAGAGAGCGTAAACCACCAGAGAGACTCAACCTGTGATCCCAAAAAGACTTTGGGGTCATGTATTCAACCAGCTTTGTAACCCATTTTTAAATTCAAAACCTGATAAAATTGACGACATGCAACCAACGTGCAAAAGTAAGAATTCTTTTAATCACCGTTAATTAGCCGATAACCTTCTTCAGAATGAAATAAATAATAATATAATTACTGAGGAACAGTGGTATCCTCAATCATTCATTTTCTCTTTACATGTGATGAAGTTTTATCCCTATCTCATTTACACGCTGTATGAGAATGGTTTAAAATTGTAAGTGTTTATGACTCAGTTGTAAAACCATTGATTGTGTGTGTGTCTATACTTGATAGGAGGAGCACTTGAGACCGAAGTTCCAGTTCTACATATGTTTCAATAGAATCAATTTCCACCAGTTTCTTTAAACCCAATAACATAATTTATTTCTAATGGGCTGGATGGAACATGATCCATGTAAAAAATTGTTATCGTTTTACTTGAACTGAATGCTCATAAAATATTGGAGTGGGAACTAATTGGATAACAGCACTGCTGGCAACATTTGCGGAATAGATTCGTGCAGCCAAAACGCACAATGACAACCTGGGATTGTGCGGCACCGAATACTCGGGGAAAAACAGTTAAACACTTCGTCCCTGGGTGGGCTCGAACCACCAACCTTTCGGTTAACAGCCGAACGCGCTAACCCATTGCGCCACAGAGACTGATGGACGTATAAGGTGCAAGACATCCAAAACCAGGGTGTCAGTCAGTTAAAGCTTCAGATTGCTCCGACCGGGATGGAAGTTGTCCACTCTCAGTTGTACTTTTCCCAAATAAATGGAGGGACATTCATTGTGGATGTGTGGAAGCAGTCTGGTCCCGCACACTGCAGACACTTCCATGTCACCACCAACCAGCTCTCCCACAACCGGTGTGATCTACCTTCCAGCCTTCCGGTGCCTTGTCTGTGACAAAGTATTCTGATTGTCCCGAAGCCGGTATTAGGTTTGAATTCCTTTTCAGCTCCTGACTGAGGATATTCCTGTGATTAAACGGGAACTAAATGCTTACAGGGACAGTTGGATTCACCGTTTCTTTGCTTGGTGAAATTTCAAAGATTGAAAGCAACGCACATCAACCCCAAACGTCCCGTGAGATGGAAGCCCAGTTGCTGTTTCAAGCTTGAATGCAGGTACAAGCAGAACTTATTCAAAGAAAGTCCAAGTCCCTGAGACGCCTGATTATTTGCACCAAACTCTTTGCAAAGAGTTGAGGTACATGTTTGGTGATCTGGGCACATCTTTCCCCAAACTACAACACTTCAAACATAACTCAATGGCTCTAAAGCGCTTTGGGGCGTCATGAGTTCCTGAAAGGCGCTGCAGATATGCAAGTACTTCTTTGCAAAAGTTCGATGCAATTTCAAAATATGCGAGCAATATCAGGGCTCCTCTGGGACCCCTCGTAAATTTCAATTAACAACTCCGAAGGGAAATCACAGCCCGAGACCAACAAGCCAACTGTTTGACAAACGTGAAGATAAGGTGTAACCATGATCAAAGCATTTTTTTGTGTGTCGCTATTCAGAACATAAGAACTTAAGAACTAGGAGCAGGAGTAGGCCATATGGCCCCTCGAGCCTGCTCCACCATTTAATATGATCATGGCTGATCCGATCATGGACTCAAGTCCACATCCCTGCCCGTTCCCCATAAGCCTTATTCCCTTATCAATTAAGAAGCTATCTCTGTCTTAAATTTATTAAATGTCGTGGCTTTCTCAGCTCTCTGATGCAGTGAGTTCGACAGATTTACAACCCTCTGAGAGAAGAAATTCCTCCTCATCACAGATTTAAATGGGCGGCCCCTTATTCTGAGATTATGCCCCCTAGTTCTAGTCTCCCCTATCAGTGGAACCATCCTCTCTGCATCCACCTTATCAAGCTCCCTCATTACCTTATACGTTTCGATAAGATCACCTCTCATTCTTCTGAATTCCAATGAGTAGAGGCCCCACCTACTCAGCCTTTTCTCATAAGTCGACCGCTCATCTCTGGAATCAACCCAGTGAACCTTCTCTGAACTGCCTCCAAAGCAAGTATATCCTTTGGTAAATATTGTAAGTGTTTGTGATCCTCGCCCAATTGCCAGACGGACGGTTTGAATCACCCCCACCTTACGAAAGTTCTAGATCTGGGAATTATTATTCAGAGTGTAAATTAAATGAGTCACGGAAAGGGATGCTTCAGTGATAAATCGTAGTATATTTATTTGGTCTAACATACACTGTCTAAAACATGCACTGCTAAACAAAATCACTGTCTCTGTGGAGAATAAAATCCCGGTTACAAACAACATACATACAGTACAGAAATGAAACTAGTAACACGCAGTAATTCCCTGGTGGATTCTAACCCCACCCCTACCAATGAATTACCCTCCCCAGAATAGCCCTGAAAAGCTTCACTTCTGAGAAAACCCTGAGCCCTTACCCAGCTGGCCTGGGATATCTGGTTACTGGCTTGGGACACTCGCGACCATGTTCACCACCACACGCAGCCCGTTTCCTGGCTCAGCTCAGCTGTGGGAAGTCACTGCCTGGTCTTCAGTCTCAGTGGCTTCTTCTGCAGTACTGCGGCCCCTTCCTCTGGTACATCGATCGGTGGAGCGAGAGCGAGAGGGAGAGGTGGCTCTCTCTAGACACAAGCTGCAAGCTGCAAGCTCCAAGCTTCACACCAAGCTCCAAGCTAAAAATAAAGTGGAAAGGACCCTGTCTTTCTGGGAGTCTTGCTACCCCTATCTTTCCCGCCAATCTTTAAAACCCCTTTGTTTCTAAGCACGGGTACTTAGTCAGTGATGGGCCATCCCACCCATGCATTGGGCTGATGGCCCTTAGTCTGGGCATCTCTCTGAGCCTTTGTGTTGGGAAAGACCGGCTCCTCCTTGGCTGGCCAGGCTGGTGGGTTCATTGTTCTGTGTCTCCTTCTGAGATGGAGGTGAGAAGTGCTTTTACAAATTAGAGTGGCTTTGTAAGTGGCCCCCCTTCCTGGCCGACAGCTCTTTTGTCAATGGATGACTGACAGGTCTTTTGTCCCAGCTCACTGCCATGCGGTCTCTGGAGTTTTAACAAAACCAGCTTTTTCACATATCTGCGCAGGGCGACCCCAGCACAGGGAAAATAGCCTCAGAAAAATAAAATCCACAAAATATTCTCGACTGAGTCCATTCTTTAAACAGAAACTTTGCGATGTCTTCATTACGCTCTGCTAATTATCGATCTTGCCACGTAAAAAGTGCGTTGGCATTGCAATGCATTGATGTAAAATTAATGAAAAGAAAATGCAACGTTTTATCGAGTGCAAAACATGCAGTGCCTGCATTTCAAAAAGCATTGCTTTTATTCATCCTGCGGAATGCATATTGTACAGATAATCTCAGCACACATTGTGCAGGCAAAGGCAGCATTAGACAACAAAGTGATTTGTCCTCCGCTGATTTGCAGCAGATAACTGACGGTTGAGCACACAATTTGACAACTAGACTTGTAGATCAAGCATCAATGAAAAAGGCAACAAAACTGCCCACCAGCACCAGGTGTCTTTCACTTGTTTGTTCCAAATTTTCAGCAGCTGGGACAACAAGAATTTAGGTTTCACCGAGATTTAAACTCAGATCGCTAGATTTAAAATCAAGAGGGCTCACCATTACACCATGGAACCAACTATTCCAAAACTTTTGAAACATACTTCGTCACAGACAAGGCACTGGAAGGCTGGAAAGTAGATCACACCGGTTGTGGGAGAGCTGGTTGGTGGTGACATGGAAGTGTCTGCAGTGTGCGGGACCAGACTGCTTCCACACATCCACAATGAATGTCCCACACTTTACTTGGGAAAAGTACAACTGAGAGTGGATAAGTTCGATCCCGGTCGGAGCAATCTGAAGCTTTAACTGACTGACACCCTGGTTTTGCATGTCTTGCAGTGTGTATCTGTGTTTCAATGGTTTAGCGCATTCGGCTGGTAACTGAAAGGTGGGTAATCCAAACCCATCTCCGGGCGAAGCCTTTTAATGTTTTTCCCCGAGGATTCGGTGCCGCACAGTTCCGGGTTGTCATTGTGCATTTTGGCTGCACGAATATATTCCGCAAACATTGCAAGCTTTGCTGTTATCCAGTGAGTTCCCACTCCAATACTTTTATGAGCATTCAGCACAAGTAAAACGATAACAATTTTTTACATGGATCATGTTCTTCCATCCAGTCCAATCAAAATAAATTATGTTATTGGGTTTAAAGGAACTGGTGAAAATTGATTCTATTGATGCATATATTGAACTGGAACTTCGGTCTCAAGTGCTCCTCCTATCAAGAATAGACACACACACAATCAATGGTTTTACAACTGAGTCATAAACACTTACAATTTCTCATACAGCGTGTAAATGAGATCGGGATAAAAATTCATCACATGTAAAGAGAAAATGAATGATTAAAGATACTACTGTCCCTCAGTAGCTATATTAATATTTATTTCATCCTGAAAAAGGTTATCGGTTATTTAACTGTGATTTAATTAATTCTTATTTTTTCTTATTAGCTGCATGTCTTCAATTTTATAAGGTTTTGAATTGAAAAAAGCTGTTACAGAAGTTACCGCCCTGACCTGGAATCGAAGCTGTTTTTCGGTGGTACAAGGAGTGGTTTTACCCAATCATTTAAAGGTGATTTCAAAGAATGACGTGGCGTTAAATTCAGATCACGGTTACAATGTGTTTCGGTGTGAAACAAGTGGATTGAAAAGGACAATAATGACACCAAGCATTACGATGCAGCGATGCAGCAATGCAGCGTTCCCTGGTGGTCCAGTGATTAGGATTCGGCGCTCTCACCACCGCGGCCCTGGGTCGATTTCCGGCCAGGGAAATTGCACTTCCATCAAAATTAAAACCTTATAAGAAAGAGTTACATGCATCTCATGTGGAAAAAAAGATTCATTGATTTAAACATCATTAATTAATCCATTGTAGAACTTCAATCATTTAATTTGCCCTGAGTATGTGAGGAACTTTTATCCCGACCTCATTGTATTTTAGTAGCATGGTCCAGCCCCGGTATCTCCACCTGTGAAAGTAGGAAACTGCTGGAAATACACAACAGGACGGGTAGCCTTTGACAAACAATTAAGCCCAGGTTACAGACTCTCTCCCTTCCCCTGCCCTTTGCGGGACACTTGTTCCCCTTTAATTTTACAGACTGACTGAGTTCACTAACCGCGGGGAGAGAGTAGGTGTCTCCGCGGCCCCACTGTGCTAACATGGAAGATAACACGATGGGGATGTGGGGTGGTGGGTGGGGATCAGTGACATGTTTGTGTAAAGGGCAGCGGAGGAGAAGGATTGACAGCTGTCAGTGAGGGACAGAAGTTGTTTAAGGTGAGCCAACACATTCCCGATCAGCACAGAAGGCATTCACTGGTCAGCTACCCTCTGCTGTACTTCTGGTCAGAGCGGTTTCCGCAGTGGAGCCGTTATCACGTTTGCTTTCCACGCGGAAGGATCCCGTGCAGGAAGATTATGTTTAAACTTTCTGTGGATGAACAGCCATGGGCGAGGTTATTCTCCTGTCAAAAGGGTGACAGTGGCTTCTCCCTTATTCTTTAATTGCTCTTTATTTCACTTCACTAAATAGATATATTTGAGTGAGAGAAATTGTTCCAGAGTGTCACACACTTCATCTTTTGTTCCCTTTTAAACACATAAAATGAGGCCGGGGGAATAAATCCAGAAAACAATGCTGAGGGATATAGACAAGAGGAAGAGAGAAGGGGAAATACTGCCTCTACACACCGGAGAAGTGTGAGCTTGTGGACCGGAGAAGTTGCAGCTGCTGGAGCTGTGCGTTTTATCGGGGAGGGACGGGGGGAGAGCCCGCCGAGCGACCGGAGAAGCTGAGAAGCTGCTGTGCTTTTCATCGGGTTTGACACTGTTTAAAAATGGCAGAGTGCCAAGTTTTCTCTCCCTACTGCCCATGCGCGAAGGTGCCGGCAGTGTTTTCGGCGTAGGCATTTGGCTCCGCCCCCCACTTCACCATCGACACCACGCCAGGACTCCGGGGACTGTACACAGCGGCCAGGATGGGGCGAGTTTTTCCCCGAGCCATTTCCAGCGAGCAATGTCGGTGCGCTTGAGGTCAGTGCGCCGACAAAACTGCTTGGGGAAAATCTAGCCCTTGAAGAGTAAGGAGTACACTGAAGGAAATACAAATATGTTTCCCGAGCAAATGTCAATTTTAATAACTTTTTATACAACCATCGAAACAGCCAAAAAACAAGGCACTCGGCCCATAGTACCTAATATATAGCCCACAGTACAAGAGTAAGGAAGTCTTGCTACAATTGTACAGGGCCCTGGTGAGACCACACCTGGAGTACTGCGCACAGTTTTGGTCTCCTTATTTGAGGAAGGAAATAATTGCCTGGGAGGTGGTACAACAGAGGTTCACCAGATTGATTCCTGGGATGAGAGGACTGTCTTAAGTTGAGAGATTGTGTAGAATGGGCCGATACTCTCCAGAGTTTAGAAGAATGAGAAGTGATCTCATTGAAACACACAATAATCTGAAGGGGATTGACAAGGTAGATGCTGAGAGGTTGTTTCCCCTGGACTGGAGTGTCTAGAACCAGGGGCCACAGTCTCAGGTTAAGGGGTCGGCCATTTAAGACAGAGATGAGGAGGAATTTCTTCACTCAGAGGGATATGAATCTTTGGAATTTTCTGCCCCACATGCTTGTGAATGCTGAGTCTCTGAATATATTCAAGGCTGCGTTAGATAGATTTTTCGAGTCTCGGGGAATCAAGGGATCGAGAGATCACTGGAGTTTGGAAGACTGAGAGGGGATCTCATGGAAACATATAAAATTCTGACGGGACTGGACAGGTCCCGATGTTGGGGAAGCCCAGAACCAGGGGTCGGAGTCTAAGGGATAAGGGGTAAGCCATTTAGGACTGAGATGAGGAGAAACTTCTTCGCTCAGAGAGTTGTTAACCTGTGGAATTCTCTGCCGCAGAGTTGTTGATGCCAGTTTGTTAGATATATTCAAGAGGGAGATGTGGCCCTGATAGCTAAAGGGATCAAGGGGTATGGAGAGAAAGCAGGAAAGGGGTACTGAGCTGAATGATCATCCATGATCTTATTGAAGGGTGGTGCAGGCTCGAAGTGCCGAATGGCCTACTCCTGCACCTATTTTCTATGTTTCGATGTTTCTATATCCTGCTACTGCTTCTTTAATAATGGATTCCAACATTTTCCCAACCACAGATGTTAGGCGAACTGGTCTATAGTTTCCTGCTTTTTGTCTGCCTCCTTTTTTAAATAGGGGCATTACATTTGCAGTTTTCCAATCTGCTGGGTCCTCCCCAGAATCCAGCGAGTGCATGTCCACAGATCATTGAAAGTAGCAGGCCAGGTAGCTAAGGTGGTTGAGAAGGAATATGGAATGATTGCCTTTATTAGCCGAGACATAGAATACAAGAGATGGGGTCGGTGGGGCAGGTTTGGTCACAGCTGGAGTACTGCGTGCAGTTCTGGTCGCCATATTACAGGAAAGACATGATTGCACTGAAGATGCTGCAGAGGAGATTTACGAGGATGTTGCTGGGAGTGGAGAATCTTAGCCATGACGACAGATTAGATAGGCTGGGTTTGTTTTCCATGGAACAGAGCTTGAGGGGAGACCTCATTGAGGTGTATAAAATGATGAGGTTCCGAGATATAGTGGATAGAAAGGACCTATTTCCCTTAGCAGAGGGAAACAAGGAGGCATAAATTTAAAGTAATTGGCCGAAAGTTTAGAGGGGAAATGTCTTCATGCAGAGGACTGTGGGGGTCTGGAACTCACTGCCTGAAAGGGTGGTAGAGGCAGAAACCCTCACCACATTTAAAAAGTGCTTGGATGTGCACCTGAAGTGCCGTAACCTGCAGGGTTATGGACCTCGAGCTGGAAAGTGGGATTAGGCTGGATAGCCTCGAGTTGGCCGGCGCGGACACGATGGACCGAAATAGCCTCCTTCCGTGCTGTAAACTTCTTTGATTCTATGAACTCGTTTGCAAAGAGTTGAGGTGATTTGGGCACATCTTTCTTCACATGACAACATTTCAAAGGCAACTCAACGGCTGTAAAGCGTTTTGGGGCATCATGAGTTCCTGACAGACGCTGCAGAAATACAAGTCCTTCTTTGCAAAATTTCAATGCAATCTCAAGGCTGGTCTGGGATTTGAAGCCAGGATCTTTCTGCAAATATCAAGTAACAACCAACGAAGCAAGAATCATACCCCTAGACCAACAAACCACCTGCTTAGCAAATGTGGAGATAAGATGTAACCATTATTGAAGCATTTTTAGTGTGTGTTGCTGTTCTTGATCGGAGGAGCACATGAGACAAAATTAGTGACTTGGCCTTTTCGACATGTCTTCTGAAGCGCCGCACGGTCCCACTCCTGCAGTCAATGAGCTGTTGGGACGTTAATGTATCCATCATCATCATCATCATAGGCGGTCCCTCAAAACGAGGATGACTTGCTTCCACGCTGAAAAAGGATGAATTCACAGGTGTTTCAATGAAGGATCCGAACTACATCCCGAAGGATGGAAGATGCCTGTGCGTGGATTTTTTTAACATGTGGTGGCCGTTGCACCCCAGCCATCACACGGGCTTGACAGAGCGAGGTCTTGGTCCAGTGGCAAGGGTTAACCAGGTCGACTGGAGACCAGTTCTGCTGCACGGACCCAGTGTGCACACATATCGCAGTGTGGGCTGGCCCGTGCTAACCCTGGGCCCCTGGCCCTGAACTCATGCCTCCCCTGGGCACCGATCACGTCCCTCTACAGTCTCTCGCCGCTCCTTTGCCCCGATCTCGCCGCTCCTGCTGTATCTGCCCACGCTCCAATCACCGACCTGGACCTTGATGACGTCACACTTCGCTGCCGCCGCCCTCCTGCACCAGCTCGCGCTGCTCCCTGGAGTAGTCTCCCGGGACCTCCAAGCTGCTCCCAGGGCCGCTCGCCGTTCCTTTTATGGCCCCGACCTGCCGCTGGTGTTCTCCCGTTAGTGTATCCAGGCTGTGGGTGGCCACCCCGAGCACAGCAGAGGGGTTTCTGCATTAGTTCTGGGTGGGGGCAGTATCTTTCCCCTTCTCTCTTCCTCTTGTCTTTATCCCTGTGCTTTTATTTCCCTATTTATTCCCCCTGTCTCAGTTTCTAGTGTTTAAAAGATGAAATGTGTATCATTGTGGAACAATTTCTCTCACTCAAAGTCAGACGCACTACAGTTGCACCATGAGGTCTAGGTAGCTAGCCATTGATATTCAGGTTCATATATAAATATATATAAATATATCTATATGTATCATAACCGTTCCCTGGTGGTCGAGGGGTTAAGATCCGGCGCACTAAACTGGTTTCAATTCTCGATCAATTCATCGCATAAAAATAATTGAGGTCTGTGAGACGATTAATAATTGCTGTAATCACCATGAATACCAATACTTTCTGCGATAGACTGAGCTTACAGACTATCTGGCTTCTCCTGTCCTTTGCCGGGCACGTGTTCTGGGTTTAATTTTGTAAACTGGGTGAGTTCGCTGATCGCGGGGAGACGGTAGGAGCCTCTGTGGCCCCACTGTGAGGATGTGGAAGTGAACACGGTGGCTGGGTGATCCGTGACATTTCTGTAAAGGGCAGCGGAGGAGAAGGATTGAAAACTTTCAGTGTGGGACAGAAGTTGTTTTAGGTGAGCCAACACATTCCCGATCAGCACAGAGGGAGCTCACTGGTCAGCTCCCCTCTGTTGGGGCTGCTGTGCCAGAGGTTTCTGTAGTGTAGTGGTTATCACATTTGCTTTATATGTGAAAAGTACCCGGTTTGATTCTGGGTCGAAACATTATGTTTAAACTTGCTATAAGGGAACAATCGGAGGAGAGTTTTGTCTCCTGGAAAATGCTGCCTGACCTGCTGAGATTTCCAGCATTTGCTGTTTTTATTTGCTATTTATTCTCCTGGTAGAAAGGCTCCCTTATTCCTGAATTGCTCTTTATTTCACTTCAATAAATAGATAACTTTCAGTGAGAGAAAACGGATCCACCGGGGACCTTTCGCATGTGAGGCCAACGTGATATCCGCTACACTGCAGCCCATCAAAGGGTGAGAAACCACTGAATATAAAGGATGAGCTCACAAATATCAGGGGCAGTGCAGTCTGGTCAACGTCAAACCCCCCTTTCTTATTCAGCAGTGGCATGATCGGGAGTCAGACGCCACAAAGTTTAATTAAAGATACAAATACAAGTAAAACTTCCAAATCGTTTCACTGTAAAATTCTTTCACTTTATTTGAAATCCTACTGCGTTGAATCTGAAAAGGATCACCATGGGATTTTATCTTCACGACTGATTCTAATTTCTCTGCACGGAAGGAATAACCGGTGCTGTTAAATTTGACAAAAGTTGCCCCAGATTCCTGGTGACATCGACAATACAGTGTGTAAAATGGGTTAACATGCTGAAGAACATAAGAACAAAAGAAATAGGAGCAGGAGTCGGTCATACGCCCCTCGAGCCTGCTCCACCATTTAATACGATCATGGTCGATGCGATCATGGACTCAGGTCCACTTCCCTGCCCGTTCCGCAAAGCACAGGACAAATGATTGAAGTATCGACTGTCCCTCAGTTAGCATTTCTTTCATGGTGCAAAAGAAGGTGAGGGGTTAATTAATGATGCTTTTCCATAAACGCAACACAAAAGTTTAAGAAAAAAACATACGGTGACTGGCAGGTGAGCACTGCTTCTGACACCTGGTGGGAATTTTAAAGCCCCTTGTGTTGTGAAAGCTTCATATAGACGAACATCTCAAACACATTGTGTAGGCCTCGTGGCGCAACGGTAGCGCGTCTGACTCCAGATCAGAAGGTTGCGTGTTCAAATCACGTCGGGGTCACTGTTCTTTCAGAATTAATATTTTCTTTGCTGTTTGGCAATAACCAGACCCTTGCTCCAAGGTCTGTCTCACGGTTTCCCCGGTGTCAGGCAGAGATACGCCTGCTGTCCTCATTTAATTCATGTGACAGGACACACAAGTTCCAAATCAACCTGCAGGTGACCACACACACCGCCGAGTGGTCTGAGGTGCTGTGATTAGATCGCAGTTTTATCTGGAGGTGTGGGTTTGAATCCAACTTCTGACATTTATTATTTTTAATCATTAAGCGAAACTCATTGTTTGACACCACGACCAACTCCTTAAAACTGGGATTCAGCAGTTCACCTGCTCGCTTAACATTTCCGTCTGACCTGGTGCTGAAAGTGGAGATGTTTCCGCAGTGTCGCGGTTAACACGTTCGCCTCACACGCGAAAGCTCACCAGGCGGGAATATTTTCTGTAGCTTTCTCCTCATGCATGCTCAGGGGCGAGTTTGTTCTCCTGTGAAAAGTTCATAAGATGATAAGCATGTAAGAATTAGGGGCCGGAATAGGCCATTCGGCCCCTCGAGCCTGGTCCACCATTCAAGAAGATCCTGGCAGTTCCTCGACAGCAAGTTTAAACATCTGGGGCGGAGCCAACAGGCACCTGTCTGCAATCAGTGAGAGAACGGTATGTTTGGCAGAAGCCTGGCGAGCTCAGTCGGTGGAACATAAGACTTTTAATCTCAGGGTCGTGGTTTCGAGACCCACATTGGACATTTAAATTTTTCACAGAATTATAGAATGATAGAAGTTTGCAGCACGTAAGGAGGCCATTTCGTCCCATCACTTCCACCCCGGCCAACAAGAAGCGATCCAGCTTCATCCCACTTTCCAGCTCTGGGTCCACAACCCTGCAGGTTACGGCACTTCAGGTGCACATCCAAATACTTTTTACTTGTGGTATCTACCTCCGCCATTCTTTCAGGCAGCGAGTTCCTGACCCCCACAAACCTCTGCATGAAGAATTTTACCTTCAAATCCTCTTTAAACCTTCTACCAATTACTTTCAATATATGCCCCCTGATTGTTGACCCCTCTGCTATCCACTATATCTACGCCCCTCATAATTTTATACATCTCAATGTTGTCTCCCCTCAGCCTCCTCTGTTCCAATGAAAACAAACCCAGCCGATCCAATCTGTCCTCATAGCTAAGATTCTCCACACCTGGCAACATCCTCGTAAATCTCCTCTGTACCCTCTCGTACAATCACATAATTCCTGTAATACAGTGACCAGAACTACATGCAATACTCCAGCTGTGGCCGAACTAGTGTTTTATACATTTCAAGCATAACCAACCTGCTCTTCTATCCCATGCCTCAGCCAATAAAGGCCAGCATTCCGTATGTCTTCTTACCCACCTTATCCAACTGGCCTGCTACCTTCAGGGATCTGTGGACATGCACTCCAAGGTCCCTTTGTTCTTCCACACTTCTCAATGTCCGACCATTTAATGTGTGTTTCTTTCCTTGTTTTCCCTCCCCAAATGCACAGCCTCACACTTCTCTGGATTAAATTAGTGTCACCTGAAAACGTTTTAATCATACCTCCTATATTTAAGTTTAGATCATTGATGTTACCACTAAAAGTCAGCGACCTAGCACTGAGCCCTGTGGAACCCCACTGGAACCATCCTTCTAGTCCCAAACACTCCCATCAAACATTACCCTTTGCTTCCTGCCTCTGAGCCAATTTTGGATCCAACTTGCCACTTTGCCCTGGTCCCATGGGCTTTTACTTTCGTGACCAGTCTTCCATGTGGGAACTTGGCGAAAGCTTTGCTAAAATCCTTATACACTACATCATACGCACTGCCCTCATCGATCCACTTGGTTACCTCCTCAAAAAATTCAATCAAGTGAGTCAGACAAAACCTTCCCTGAACAAATCCATGCTGACTATCCGTGATTAACCCATGTCTTTCTAAATGCAGAAATTAAATCATTGTTAAATTTTATCCTGCTTTCACGGGAAAACACCATTAATTAACCGATGATCTTTGTTGTGCATGTATAAAATAAGTACACACCCTGTACACTCAATGTACAGTTACATAAGACCACTGGATGTATCTTCACACTGTATGCACTATGCTTGTACCACCAGAGGGTGCAATTGGTGGAGACCTCGGGGTCACCTGCACACAACAGGTAACCAGGTATAAAAGGGAGCTCACAGTACTGTACCCTCACTCAGGAGCTGCAATAAGTGGACTAAGGTCACCACAGTTCAAGTACAATACCTTACCTCGTGGAGTCATTACTAGAGTGCTTACAGACACAATAACTGGTGACGAGAATACGAATTTCCATGTGACAATGGCTAACCTTGGCACGTTTGAACAATTCGCCGATGGGGAAGATTGGAAGGCCTTTGTGGAAAGGCTCGAACACTTCTTTATTGCAAATGACATGGGGGGAGACGACCCGACCTCGCTGGCTGATAAGTGCAGAGCTATCCTGCTCAGCAGTTGTGGGCCCACCGTCTATGGCCTTGTCAGGGACCTGCTAGTCCCAGAGAAGACAATAACATATCTTGAGCTCGTAACGCTGGTACAGGAACAAACCTAAAGAGAGAAGCCTCACAGCCAGACACCGGTTCTCTCCCCACCGGTGGATCCGAAGGCCAAGAAATCGCAAAATATGCTGCAGACCTGAGACGATTGGCTGCACCATGTGATTTTAGTGATCACCTCACCGAACCACTAAGGGACATCTTTGTTATTGGAATCGGTCACAAGGGCCTTCTCCACAGGCTGCTCTCTGCGGACACCACGGTCACCCTGCAGAAGACAATTAACGTGAGCCAGGTGTTCATGATCTCGGCCTGAGATTCCAAGTGGATGTCTCACCCCCAGGACTCTAACCCGGCAAGTACTGTGAACCGAAAGGTGCCTTTTAGAGGCAGGGCTGCTGCTAGCAGTCTCTCTCAGGGAAGAGAGAACAGAACCCCGAGTCCCACAATCCTGAGTCGGCCACATGTGGTCAACCGGCCAACCCCATGCTGGCGCTGTGGAGGAAATCACAGGGCCCACCAGTGCCGCTATAAAGACTATACTTGCAAAGGCTGTAACATGAAGGGCCACCTCCAGCGAATATGCAAGAGAAATCATACTCACCGAGTCGATGAAGAGTTGGCTGATCATCCGGAGTCCAGCGACGATGAGGTGTACGGAGTGTTAACCTGCACCACCGAGAGTTCCCCGGTGAAAATGGAAGTTGAAGTCAACTATGTTCCAGTCACGATGGAGGTGGACACAGGGGCGAGCCAGTCACTGATGAATCAGGCAGCCTTTGAGAAACTCTGGGACAATCCAATCGAACGACCTAAAATGATCCCGATCGAAGTGAAACTGCTCACCTACACAAACGATACATCCCAGTCGTTGGCAGCGTGGATGTCCAGGTGTCCCATGGCGGCGAGATGCACAGGTTACCTTTGTGGATCATTGCTGGTGATGGTCCAAAGCTATTAGGAAGAAGGTGGATGAAAAAGATCACTTGGAGCTGGGAAAAGCTCCAACCTCCAGCGATCGATGTCCTCCGCGGCCCCGAAGTTGGATCCAGCACAACACCTGAAAAACCAACCGCCCAACTCGACTGTGAGGTAACGACACAGACCGCTCAACCCAACGGCGAGATGATCCAGCCCAAACAACCAGACCTCACCTTCCAGGCTCCAGTGGCAGTACTCCGGAGAAGAAAATTCACGCAGAAGACAACTTCCTGTCATCCGTGGCAGAGCCTGGGGAGAAAAGGATCACCGCAGCCTACCTCATGGAGAGAAAGAAGATGGCGTCCGAACCACGAGGTGAAGGGCCTGAAGTCAAGATGGCGGCAGCCAGACCACAAGGGAGCAACACGTGATGCCGAACGGCGAACCGGATTGGGGTAAAGATTGAAAGACCCTCTTAAAGGAGACCGGCAACCCATCACAATTAAAGGGACAGTTCCACTCTTTATACAGCGATGATGGTGATACAAATGTAAAAGATGTAACTGACAATTTCAAGTTTGTAAATGTAACTAATCATGATAAGTCGGGAGATTGCGGTCGGAACCAATGTATTGTGAGAGTAAACGAAGTGATGACGTGCAATGCTGGGATTTACAAGCATGCCGACAAAACCAAGGGCAACCTCCCGTCAGCACCCAGGTCCCGCGACCATGTAGCCTGCCCCTCCGGGACCAATGTGATACCCCAGGGAGTGTGGCCACACACAGAGGGAGCATACCAGCTGCAGGCCCAGTGATCAGCGGACGGCAAAGGCACCACTACGGGTACCCTGCCCCCGATCGGCTCCACCTCTCTGGCCACCAGGGCCAGTACTGGGAGCGAGCGGATAGCACCCTCCTGACCTCCCAACGGGACCTGGGATGACCAGGCTCCCACTATCGCTGAAGAGCAGCAGGGAGACACCGCACCCTTCAAAGGAGGACAAGGAGGCCACACACTCCTGTGGCTCTGCCCCTCACTAGGCAACGGCAAAGGCTCTGAGACTCAGCCAGGTGAGCGATCTGAGCCCACCCAGCTGGCAGGGGACACAGCGCCGCCATCAGATAACCTGGACACAGTCTGGTTACTCTGGAACTAGTGTCCTCACCCACCTGCACCTACACAACCCAGGGGCAAGACTGTGATACCACGTATGTACCTTACCTGTAAAATGTACTTGTTCCACTACTGCAGAACCCAAACAGTAATGTAACTAATCCGATGTTTTTTTGTTCTTTCTGTCTGTACAGGTCTGCACATGCAGGTGTTGAGCCACACACAGGGTCTATGTATGGGGGGGGGGGTGACGGGGGGGGGAATGGATGGATGTAGCCATGGACACACATGGATCACACCCAGAACCCACTCAACCCCCACTGCAACCTCCAACCATCCACTGCTGACCATTTCCCAATGTCGTGGTAATAAGGACTTGGGGGTCCACAAGGAGAGAACCAACCCAAAGCATTGACAAGGTGCAAGGGCTTTGGGCACTCAAGTCTCGGGCCAGAGCACACAATGCAAAGGCAAGTGGCACAAGACTTAGGGGAGAGTGATGTTGTGTCTGTATAATATAAGTATACTCCCTGTACACTCAATGTACAGTTACATAAGACTACTGGATGTAACTTCACACTGTATACACTATGCCTGTACCACCAGAGGGTGCAACTGGTGGAGACCTCGGGGTCACCTGTACACGACAGGTAACCAGGTATAAAACGGAGCTCACCATCCTGTACCCTCACTCAGGAACTGCAATAAATGGACTAAGGTCACCACAGTTCAAGTACAATACCTTGCCTCATGGAGTCATTACTTGAGTGCTTACAGACACAATAGAAAGAGATTAAACATTAAATGGTAGGACATTGAGAATTGTAGAGAAACAAAGCGACCTGGGAGTGCATGTCCACAGATCCCTTAAGGTAGCAGGCAAGGTGGATAAGCTGGTTAAGAAGACATACAGAATGCTGGCCTTTTTTAGCCGAGGCCTAGAATAAGAGAGCAGGTGGATTATGCTTGAATATAAAACACTGGTTAGGCCACAGCTGGAGTACTGCGTGCAGTTCTCGTCACCACTTTACAGGAAGAAGACTGTGATTGCACTGGAGACTTACAGAGGAGATTTCGAGGATGTTATCGGGAGTGGAGAATCTTAGCTATGAGGATAGATTGGATAGGCTGGGTTTGTTTTTCTTGGAACAAAGTGGGCTGAGGGGAGGCATCATTGAAATGTATACAATTATGAAGGGCCTTGATATAGTGGATAGAATGGGCCCATTTCCCTTAGCAGAGGGGTCAACAACAATGGGGCATAAATTTTAAGTCATTGGTAGAAAGTGTAGGGGGGATTTGAGGGGAAATTTCTTCACGCAGAGGGTTGTGGGGGTCTGGAACTCACTGCCTGAAAGGGTGGGAGAGGCAGAAACTCTCACCACATTTAAAAAGTGCTTGGATGTGCACCTGAAGTGCCGTAACCTGCAGGGTTATGGACCGAGAGCTGGAAAGTGGGATTAGGCTGGAGAGCCTGTTATTGGCCGGCACAGTCACGATGGGCCGAAATGGTCTCCTTCCGTGCTGTAAACTTCTGATCATATAATTCGATGAAAAATAATCACCAAACGTGGGCTCGCACCTGTGACCCTGAGATTTAGAATCTCATGATCTACTGACTGAGTTAGCTGGGCTTCTGCAAAATGCACCTTTTTGACGTTGATTACAGCTCTGCCCCAGATGTTTAAACTTGCTGTCGAGGAACTGCCAGGATCTTCTTGAATGGTGGACCAGGCTTGAGGGGCCGAATGGTCTCCTCTGGCCCCTAATCCTTACATGCTTACGATCTTATGACATTTCACAGGAGAACAAACTCGCCCCTGAGCATGCATGAGGAGAAAGCTCCAGAAAATAATCCCGCCTGGTGAGCTTTCACGTGTGAGGCGAACGTGTTAACCGCTACACTGCGGAAACATCTCCACTTTCAGCACCAGGTCAGACGGAAGTGTTAAGCGAGCAGGTGGACTGCAAAATCCCACTTTTTAGGCGTTGGTCGTGGTGTCAAACAATGAGTTTCACTTAATGATTAAAAACAGGAAGTGTCAGAAGTGTGATGTGAACCCACACCTCCAGAGGAGACTGCGACCTAAACACAGAACCTTGGACCGCTCGGCCATCCTGACTATTTAGGGCAATATGTGGCCAACTGCAGGTTTATTTTGAACTTTTGTGTCCTGTCACATGAAATAAATGAGGGCAGCAGGAGTATCTCTGCCTGACATCGGGGAAACAGTGAGACAGACCTTGGAGCAAGGGTCTGGTTATTGCCAAACAGCAAAGAAAATATTAATTCCCGAATTACCCTGAAGAACAGTGACCTCGACGTGATCTGGGGTCAGACACACTACCGTTGCGCCACGAGGTCGATACAGCACATCGGAAATGTTTGACGATATGAAGGTTTCACAATACAAGGGGCTTTAAAATCCCCGCCCATTCCCACCGGGTGTCAGAAGCAGTGCTCACCTGCCAGTCACCGTATGTTTTTTTGTTAAACTTTTGTGTTGCTTTCACGGAAAAGCATCATTAATTAACCCGTCACCTTCTTTTGCACAATGAAAGAAATGCTAACTGAGGCAGAGTCGATACTTCAACCATTTTTTTCTGTGCTTTGCATAGAAACATAGAAACATAGAAACATAGAAACATAGAAAATAGGTGCAGGATTAGGCCATTCGGCCCTTCGAGCCTGCACCACCATTCAATATGATCATGGTTGATCATGCACCTCAGTACCCCTTTCCTGCTTTCTCTCCATACCTTTGATACCTTTAGCCGTAATTGCCACATTTAACTCCCTTTTGAATATATCGAACGAACTGGCCTCAACAACTTTCTGTGGTAGAGAATTCCACAGGTTCAGAATTCTCTGAGTGAAGAAGTTTCTCCTCATCTCGGTCCTAAATGGCTTACCCCTTTTCCTTAGACTGTGACCCCTGGTTCTGGACTTCCCCAACATCGGGAACATACTTCCTGCCTCTAACCTGTCCAATCCCATCAGACCTGTATATGTTTCTCTGCGATCCCTTCTCATTCTTCTAAATTCCAGTGAATATAAGTCGAGTTGATCCAGTCTTTCTTTACATGTCAGTCCTGCCCTCCCAGGAATCAGTCTGGTGAACCTTCGCTGCACTCCCTCAATAGCAAGAACGTTCTTCCTCAGATTAGGAGACCAAAACTGTACACAATATTCCAGGTGTGGCCTCACCAAGGCCTGCGTCTGCGCACATACAGAGGCTGAACTCCAGGACATCGTCAACGTATTTACTGAGGCCTATGAAAGCATGGGCCTTACGTTAAACATCCGTAAGACAAAGGTCCTCCACCAGCCTGTCCTCACCGCACAGCACTACCCCCCAATCATCAAGATCCATGGCGCAGCCCTGGACACCATGGACCACTTCCCATATCTCGGGAGCCTCCTATCAACAAGAGCAGGCATCGATGACGAGATTCAACACGGCCTCCATGCGCAAGTGCAGCCTTCGGCCGCTTGAGGAAAAGAGTGTTTGAAGACCAGGCCCTCAAAACTGCCACCAAGCTCATCGTCTACAGGGCTGTAGTAATACCTGCCCTCCTGTAAGGCTCAGAGACATGGACCATGTACAGTAGACACCTCAAGTTGCTGAAGAAATATCACCAACGATGTCTCCGCAAGATCCAACAAATCCCCTGGGAGGACAGACGCACCAACATCAACGACCTTATTCAGGCTAACATCCCCAGCTTTGAAGCACTGACCACACTCGATCAGCTCCGCTGGGCAGGCCACATTGTCCTCATGCCAGACACGAGACTCCCAAAGCAAGTGCTCTACTCAGAGCTCCGTCATGGCAAACGAGCCAAAGGTGGGCAGCAGAAACTCTACAAGGACACAATCAAAGCCTCCCTGATAAAGTGCAACATCCCCACTGACACCCAGGAGTCCCTGACCCAAGACCACCCTAAGTGGAGGAAGTGCATCCGAGAGGGCGCTGAGCACCTCGAGTCTCATCGCCGAGTGCATGCAGAAATCAAGTGTAGACAGCAGAAAGAGCGTTCGGCAAACCTGTCCCATCCATCCCTTCCCTCAACGACTATCTGTCCCACCTGTGATAGTGTCTGTGGCTCTAGTATTGGACTGTTCAGCCACCAAAGAACTCATTTTCGGAGTGGAAGCAAGTCTTCCTCGATTCCGAGGGACTGCCAATGTAGATTCCAAAATTCGTGGAAACCCCCCAGTGTTTGGACTCACTGAAAAGAAAATTCGATTTGGGACGAGTAAACATAAAGTTTTGGATCCTAAAAAGCATATGGAAGAAATCTACAATTCTTAATCAAGTTTGGGATTTTAAAAGGCACGTTTGGGCCTGTGGGGAAAAGCTGCAGTGACAGAGGGGTGGGATTTAGAGTTTGGATATTGTAGCTAATCAGTTTGTCTGGGGGAGCTGTTTAACCATAGTCAGGCTCCCAGAAAACATTAGCATTTAAACAATCGACCACGGAAGAAACATTATCCACCCCACCCACAGGACCCAAATATCACATCCATATTCCAACACCTTTTCAACATGTATAGAAATATCTGGCTCAGCCCAGACTTCCCGAAGCCAAAGCAGTGCTATTACAATGGACAAGAGTTCATCAGTTCATAAAGAAGGAGTATCACCGTCCCAAAGTCTATCAACACCAGATTAAAACATTTAATCAAGTCTCAGTTAGCTAGTCCGCCAAAACTTATACAAAGAAGACCACTTAAATCAATGGGCAGCAAAACTTAAACAAAAGAAACGTTAGATTTGGCACGAAGATTAAGCAGCCTCTCAGAGTATAACTGGGGGCCTATCGTACCAAGAGCAACCTATTTTTCTGACCATTACTTTGCAACAACAAGATCAAGATCGAGAGCACACGGCGAGAAAACACAGGAAGAGACATCACGACATCAGAGAAAAGAACTTCAAAAAACCAATCAGTGGAACATCAATACCAACTGACTTGGTAACAGGCATCAACCGGACCACCGCGACCGATGGACCCAACCAGGAAAATCAACCACGAGAAAACCGGGGTCCACGCAAGTGTTCCACTCTACAATTTGTGCCTCGACTGTCCAGCAGGTAAAAATTACCGAATCAACTTAAAACCCTATTGATGACAAAGGATACCGGCTTCGGGACAATCAGAATACTTCGTCACAGACAAGGCACCGGAAGGCTGGAAGGTAGATCACACCGGTTGTGGGAGAGCTGGTTGGTGGTGACATGGAAGTGTCTGCAGTGTGCGGGACCAGACTGCTTCCACACATCCACAATGAATGTCCCACCCTTTATTTGGGAAAAGTACAACTGAGAGTGAACAAGTTCCATCCCGGTCAGAGCAATCTGAAGCTTTAACTGACTGACACCCGAGTTTGGGATTGTAATGTCTGTCAGCATGTAATGCTTGTAGCGCCACACTATGGATGTGGACGTATTGTGTACTGCAACTGTACAGTTAATCATTAAACAGAACAGGCTCTTTCCGGAGAGTTCCGAGAGAGCAGCCTGCATGTTAGGAAGCTGTGTGTGCTGTGCTCTGTGAAGATATCACAGGGATGTCTTGCAATATGTGCATCTATCAGTCTCTGTGGTGCAATGGATACGTGCGTTCAGCTATTAACTGCAAGGTTGGTGGATCGTAGCCCATTCAGGGACAAAGCCTTTAATTGTTTTCCCTGAGGATTCGGAGCCGTGCAGTTCCAGGTTGTCATTGTGCGTTTTGGCTGCACGAGTATATTCCGCAATCATTGCCAGTTGTGCTGTTATCAAGTTATACCAACTGTTACTTGCATTTTCGCGTGGTTGTTCATTGTCTCATCGCCAATTGATACGCTCATAATAAAGAATGAAACTGAGTACTGTGAACAATGAGTAAGTGTGACATTAGCTCCTTTAATAAAACTCCAGAGTGCTTATATACCGTGCTCCCAATGGATGCTGGGAACACTTGGGACTCCAACAGGTCGGCCCTCTGGTGGTGGTGTGATACAGATCGCCAAGGGTTAAATACATAACACAAGGTGTGTACGGAAATCAACCATCAAAAGTCCTGTCATTAGCCACAGGGGTTTCCGGCAATTTTCTGATCGCAAAGCGCTTTCAGTCCTTGTCCTTAACATTGCAGATGTGGAAATTGGGGAGTTTAATGACTTTGAAAGGAGAACATTGTTGTTTGGTGCAGTTCCGGTCAGAGAAATGTTTGTGAAAGGAACTTTTTGCAGAGAGAGGGATTGAGCATTTCAGCTTGTTGCTGAACACTTCTCTCTGGGCACTGAGTTAAGCAGCAGTTTCCGTAGTGTAGCGGTTATCATGTTTGCCTCACACGCGAAAGGTCTCTGTTGCGAGCCTGGGCGGAAACATTATTTGTGAAGCAAAAACTTGTCTGCAATAAAATTGAACAAAAGCAGTCCAGGGTACATTGTCGCATGAGCAATGAACATTTTAAAACTAATCGACTCAAATACAGAGTGTGTAAAATCAGATCGGGGATAAAACTTCATCAAGGGTTAAAGTTTCACTCATTATTAAAGTTCAGTTATTGAAATTTCGATTGTCCCTGTTCGCATTTCTTTCATTCTGTGAAACAACACTATCAGTGTTGCCGCCCTTGTTTTTCATGGAATGTTTCTATAAGATAACCCGTCATCCTTCTGAACTCCAACGAGTAAAGACCCAGTCTACTCAATCAATCATCATAAGGTAACCCCCTCATTTCTGGAATCAGCCGAGTGAATCGTCTCTGTACCCCTTCCAAAGCTAGTATATCCTTCCTGAAGTAAGGTGACCAAAACTGCACGCAGTACTCCAGGTGCGGCCTTACTAATACCTTATACAGTTGCAGCAAGATCTCCCTGCTTTTGTACTCCATCCCTCTCGCAATGAAGGCCAACATTCCATTTGCCTTCCTGATTACCTGCTGCACCTGCAAACTAACCTTTTGGGATTCATGCACAAGGACCCCCAGGTCCCTCTGCACCACAGCATGTTGTAATTTCTCCCCATTCAAATAATATTCCCTTTTACTGTTTTTTTTCCCCAAGGTGGATGACCTCACACTTTCCGACATTGTATTCCATCTGCCAAACCTTAGCCCATTCGCTTAACCGATCCAAATCTCTTTGCAGCCTCTCTGAGTCCTCTACACAACCCGCTTTCCCACTAATCTTAGTGTCATCTGCAAATTTTGTTGCACTACACTCTGTCCCCTCCTCTAGGTCATCTATGTATCTTGTAAACAGTTGTGGTCCCAGCACTGATCATTGTGGCACACCACTAACCACTGATTTCCAACCGGAAAAGGACCCATTTATCCCAACTCTCTGCTTTCTGTTAGCCAGCCAATTCTCTATCCATGCTAATACATTTCCACTGACTCCGCGTACCTTTATCTTCTGCAGTAACCTTTTGTGTGGCACCTTATCGAATGCCTTTTGGAAATCTAAATACACCACATCCATCGGTACACCTCTATCCACCATGCTCGTTATATCCTCAAAGAATTCCAATAAGTTAGTTAAACATGATTTCCCCTTCATGAATCCATGCTGCGTCTGCTTGATTGCACTATTCCTATCTAGATGACCCGATATTTCTTCCTTAATGATAGTTTCAAGCATTTTCCCCACTACAGATGTTAAACTAACCGGCCTATAGTTACCTGCCTTTTGCCTGCCCCCTTTTTTAAACAGAGGCGTTACATTAGCTGCTTTCCAATCCGCTGGTACCTCCCCAGAGTCCAGAGAATTTTGGTAGATTATAACGAATGCATCTGCGATAACTTCCGCCATCTCTTTTAATACCCTGGGATGCATTTCATCAGGACCAGGGGACTTGTCTACCTTCAGTCCCATTAGCCTGTCCAGCACTACCCCCCTAGTGATAGTGATTGTCTCAAGGTCCTCCCTTCCCACATTCCTGTGGCCTGCAAATTTTGGCATGGTTTTTGTGTCTTCCACTGTGAAGACGGAAGCAAAATAATTGTTTAAGGTCTCAGCCATTTCCACATTTCCTATTATTAAATCCCCCTTTTCATCTTCTAAGGGGCCAACATTTACTTTAGTCACTCTTTTCCGTTTTATAAATCTGTAAAAGCTTTTACTATCTGTTTTTATGTTTTGCGCAAGTTTACCTTCGTAATCTATCTTCCCTTTCTTTATTGCTTTTTTAGTCATTCTTTGCTGTTGCTTAAAATTTTCCCAATCCTCTAGTTTCCCACTAACCTTGGCCACCTTATACGCATTGGTCTTTGATTTGATACTTTCCTTTATTTCCTTGGTTATCCACAGCTGGTTATCCCTTCTCTTGCCGCCCTTGTTTTTCACTGGAATGTATTTTTGTTGCGCACTATGAAAGAGCTCCTTAAAAGTCCTCCACTGTTCCTCAATTGTGCCACCGTTTAGTCCTTGCTTCCAGTCTACTTTAGCCAACTCTGCCCTCATCCCACTGTAGTCCCCTTTGTTTAAGCATAGTATGCTCGTTTCTGACACAACTTCCTCATCTTCAATCTGTATTACAAATTCAACCATATTGTGATCACTCATTCCGAGAGGACCTTTTACTAGGAGATCATTTATTTTTCCTGTTGCGTTACACAGGACCAGATCTAAGATGGCTTGCTCCCTTGTAGGTTCTGTTACATACTGTTCTAAGAAACAATCCCGTATGCATTCTATGAATTCCTCCTCCAGGCTACCCCGTGCGATTTGATTTAACCAATCGATATGTAGGTTAAAATCCCCCATGACTACTGCCGTTCCTTTTTCACATGCCTCCATTATTCCCTTGATTATTGCCCGCCCCACCGTGAAGTTATTATTTGGGGGCCTATAAACTACGCTGACCAGTGACTTTTTCCCCTTACTATCTCTAATCTGCACCCACAATGATTCAACATTTTGTTCATTGGAGCCAATATCATCCCTCACAACTGCCCTGATATCATCTTTTATTAACAGAGCTACCCCACCTTCTTTCCCTTCTTGTCGATCTTTCTGAATCGTCAGATACCACTGTATGTTTAATTCCCAGTCTTGGTCACCCTGCAACCATGTTTCTGTAATGGCCACCAAATCATACCCATTTGTAATGATTTGTGCCATCATCTCATTTACTTTATTTCGAATGCTGAGTGCATTTAGATAGAGTGTTTTCATCCTAGTTTTTAAACCATGATTTTTAGTTTTGACCCCTCCTGCAGCCCTTTTATATTCAGTGGCCCTTTTTGTTTCTTGCCTTTATATCCTTATAAAAAGGATATAGAGGCACTGGAGAGGTTGCAAACACGATTTACAAGAATGATACCAGAAATACGACTTTATACCTATCAGAAAGGGATGAAGAGACTGGATCTCTTTTCTTTTGAAAAGCAAAGTCTGAGGTGTGACCTAATTGAGGTGTATAATATGATGAAAGGTTTTAATTGAGTTGACACAGAGAGAGCGTGTTCATGTGTGGGGAAGAACAACACTGGAACTATCAATATAAGAGAGTCACCAAGAAACCAAGTGGGGAATTCAGCAAAAGTGTCATTACACAGAGATTGGTGAGGAAGTAGTTGAGGCGAAAAGTATAGATTAATTTAAGGGGAGGCTAGATAAGTAACTGAGCAATCAGGGAATAGAGAGTTACACTGATAGAGTTAGATGTGAAAAGACATGAGGAGGCTCGAGTGGAATATAAACACCAAATGGGCGATTGCTGAGCTGTATATAATATGGCATTCTATATGTGACTCACATTCAGAATAATTCTCTAGTGACAGATAAACCTAGCAATACATGGGCACTGGAGTCTGGTGTTCAACGCCGATTAGTAACCCACATATAATACAATTCTCCAATGACAGATACCTCCACTAATACATCGCCAATGGAATCAGGGGTTCCACTGCAGTTAATGACCCACAACCAGTGCAGTTCTATAGTGGCATATACGCCCAGTGTTACATGACAACTGGGGTAAAATGATCCACTTCAGTTCGTGACCCACACTCAGTACAATTCAACAATGGCAGAAACTTCCAATATTACATAAGAACATAAGAACATAAGAATTAGGAACAGGAGTAGGCCATCTAGCCCCTCGAGCCTGCTCCGCCATTCAATAAGATCATGGCTGATCTGGTCGTGGACTCAGCTCCACTTACCTGCCCTCTCCCCGTAACCCTTAATTCCCTTATTGCTTAAAAATCTATCGATCTTTGACTTGAAAACATTCAATGAGCTAGCCTCAACTGCTTCCTTGGGCAGAGAATTCCACAGATTCACAACCCTCTGGGAGAAGAAATTCTTTCTCAACTCGGTTTTAAATTGGCTCCACCGTATTTTGAGGCTGTGTCCCCTAGTTCTAGTCTCCCCCACCAATGGAAACAACCTCTCTGCCTCTATCTTATCTCTCCCTATCATGATTTTAAATGTTTCTATAAGATCACCCCTCATCCTTCTGAACTCCAAGGAGTAAAGACCCAGTCTACTCAATCTATCATCATAAGGTAACCTCCTCATTTCTCAAATCAGCCTAGTGAATCGTCTCTGTACCCCTTCCAAAACTAGTATATCCTTCCTTAAGTAAGGTGACCAAAACTGCACGCAGTACTCCAGGTGCGGCCTTACCAATACCTTATACAGTTGCAGCAGGAACTCCCTGCTTTTGTACTCCATCCATTTCACAATGAAGGCCAACATTCCATTTGCCTTCCTGATTACCTGCTGCACCTGCAAACTAACCTTTTGGGAATCATGCACAAGGACCCCCAGGTCCCTCTGCACCACATCATGTTGTAATTTCTCCCCATTCAAATAATATTCCCTTTTACTGTTTTTTTCCCCAAGGTGGATGACCTCACACTTTCCGACATTGTATTCCATCTGCCAAACCTTAGCCCATTCGCTTAACCTATCCAAATCTCCTTGCAGCCTCTCTGAGTCCGCTACACAAACCGCTTTCCCACTAATCTTAATGTCATCTGCAAATTTTGTTGCACTACACTCTGTCCCCTCTTCTAGGTCATCTATGTATATTGTAAACAGTTGTGGTCCCAGCACTGATCCCTGTGGCACACCACTAACCACTGATTTCCAACCGGAAAAGGACCCATTTATCCTGACTCTCTGCTTTCTGTTCGCCAGCCAATTCTCTATCCATGCTAATACATTTCCTCTGACTCCGCGTACCTTTATCTTCTGCAGTAACCTTTTGTGTGGCACGTTATCGAATGCCTTTTGGAAATCTAAATACACCACATCCATCGGTACACCTCTATCCACCATGCTCGTTGTATCCTCAAAGAATTCCAGTAATTACATGGCCACTATGGTCAGATGTTCGACCCCAGTCAATGAACGACACTCAATACAGTTGTACAATGACAGATAGTCCCAGTAATACAGATTCAGTCCGGTCAGATATTGCAGTCTGCCCAGTGCCTCTCAGTTCTCACAACTCTATTGTGACAGCGAATCCCAGTAAGAAACAAACTTTAGAGAGCTTTTAGTGCCGAGGGCAGGTGCAAGTATACAAAGTGTTCCAACAACAGCAATAACTGCATCATTTGTGTGTCTGCAGAGTACAGAGTTACGGTTTCTGTTAAAGGAACGGCATAAATGAGCAGTGGGAATTTGGCTAATGTGGACTTCCGATTTATTGAAATTATGTCACTGCCCCTATCATTTAATGGTCATCACTACATTGTCAGATACAGAACAAGGCCAAATATGGATCACACACAGAGTTAGTTACACAACGTCAATGACTATAATCACTGACCAGGAAGAGCAGTGACTGCAAGGATCACTTAGAATATTTTATCAATGATGGAAAATGTCGCAGGCATTGTCATGTATTCAACCAGCATTGTAACCCATGTATAAACTGACCTAAGTTGTACACCGTGAGAACACTGACCACTAGGTGGGAGACACTCCTAACCTGGACCTTCAGGTATAAAAGGGGAAGCTCCACCCACCTTCATCACTTGAGTGCTATGGAATAAAGGACAGGTCACAGACTGACCTTCTCTCAAGCATAGGCCTTGTGTGCATTTATACTGTGAAGTAAGGACGTATCAATGGCGACAAGAAACTGGGATTTAAACCACGTGAGCATGGCCACTAGCAGAACAGACGAGAGGTACTGTGTTAAGGAATGGTTGGGACAGAGATTCAACATTGTTAAAGCAGCACACAGTTCTCCAGGCAGACAAGGGCAGTCAGGCATGCCCCAACATGTAGTCGAACCCAGAGGGGGAGTTCGACAGAGACAATGGCAAGCTAAACAGCGATTCACGCCATTGCAAGGGACAATGCGGCCAGTAATGGGGCCATCAACACCTGTTAATGGTGCACTCAAGGACAATAACAGGGGCAGTCAGGGACGATCGACTGGCAAGGGACCTTTTGTTTCAAACCGTAACTCATGCTGGAGGCGTGGAGGCATACGTTCAGCCGGAGTTTGCAGAGATGAGCAAAATGCCTACAGAAATTGCAGAAATGGACACTGGGGGAAATCGCTGGAAGCTGAAGTTCAGCGAGTTCATGTGGAGCACGTATACAGTTCATACACCAGGACGCCACCAATAATGATGAAAGTGGTCCTCAATGGCATCCCAGTATCAATGGAGTTAGACACGAGTGCCAGCCAGTCCCTGATGGGTATCAAACAGTTCAAAAAGTTGTGGGCATCCAAGGCCAGGAGGCCAAAATTATCGCCGATTGACGCACAGCTACGGACTTACACCAAGTAGATCATTCCGGTGCAAGGCAGCGCCACGGTAGTCGTGACCCACAAAGATTCAGAGAACAGGTTGCCACTCTGGATTGTCCCATGGGACGGTCCCGCACTACTGGGGAGGAGTTGGCTTGCTGTCATGAACTGGAAATGGGGCGATGTCAATGCAATTTCCTCTGTGGAGCGAGTATCATGCTCACAGGTCCTGGACAAATTTGACTCATTATTTCAGCCCGGCATTGGCACTTTCATGGGGGTCAAGGTAGTGATTCACATAAACCCGGACGCCAGACCAGTACACCATAAGGCCAGAGCGGTGCCGTACGTGATGCGGGAAAAGATAGAAGGCGAATTGGACCGCCTCCTGAGGGAAGGCATCATCTCACCAGTCGAATTCAGTGACTGGGCGAGCCCGATTGTGCCGGTGCTCAAGGCGGATGGGTCAGTCAGGATATGTGGCGATTACAAGGCCACCATCAATCGGGTGTCACTCCAAGACCAGTACCCACTACCGAGAGTGGAGGACCTCTTTGCGACGCTATCCGGTGGCAAACTTTTTTCAAAATTGGACCTGACCTCAGCTTACATGACCCAGGAGCTGGCGAGTGAGTCGAAGAAGCTGACCACCATCACGACACACAAGGGGTTGTTTGAGTACAACAGATTCCGTTTGGGATTCGCTCGGTCGCCGCGCTCTTCCAACGAAATATGGAAAACCTCCTCAAGTCGATTCCAGGGACGGTGGTTTTTCAGGACGACATCCTCATTACGGGTTACGACACTGAAGAACACCTCCACAACCTGGAGGAGGTGCTACGCAGACTGGACCGGGTAGGTCTGCACCTTAAAACTGCGAAGTGCGTCTTCCTAGCTCCAGAGGTAGAATTCCTGGGGATGAGGATAGCAGCAGACGGGATCAGCCCAACTGCATCCAAGACGGAAGCGATCCAGAGAGCACCCAGACCCCGTAACACGACGGAACTGCGTTCGTTCCTGGGGCTCCTGAATTATTTTGGCAACTTTCTTCCCAAATTGAGCACGCTGCTGGAGCCGCTGAACGTGCTCCTATGCAAAGGTCGTGAATGGGTCTGGGGGGATAGCCAGGAAAGGGCTTTTAATAGAGCACGCAATTTGTTATGTTCCAACAATCTGTTAACGCTATATGACCCATGTAAGAAACTTGTGTTAACGTGCGATCTGTCGTCCTATGGTGTCGGGTGTGTGTTGCAGCATGTCAATGCCAAGGGTCAGTTACAGCCGGTAGCTTTTGCCTCCAGAAGTCTGTCCCAGGCAGAAAGGGGCTACGGGATGGTAGAAAAGGAGGCGCTCGCATGTGTATATGTGGTAAAGAAAATGCACCAGTACCTGTTTGGCAGAAAATTTGAGCTGGAGACAGATCACAAACCCCTAACGTCCCTTTTGGCCGACAACAAGGCCATAAATGCAAACGCATCGGCCCGCATACAGAGGTGGGCACTCACGTTAGCTGCCTATGACTACACAATTCGGCACAGACCGGGCACTGAAAACTGCGCCGATGCACTCAGCAGGCTCCCACTAGCCACCACTGAGGGGGCTACCGAGCATGGTGCTGAGATGGTCATGGCTGTTGAAGCTTTCGGAAGCGAAGGCTCACCAGTGACAGCCCGTCAGATTAAAGTCTGGACAAATAGAGACCCGCTATTGTCTCTAGTCAAGAAATGTGTCCTGAATGGGGACTGGGCAGCCACGTACAGGGCATGCCCTGAGGAATTTAAACCATTTCACAGGGGCAGGGATGAACTCTCGATTCAAGCCGATTGCCTACTGTGGGGAAACCGCGTAGTCATGCCCCAGATGGGCAGAGAGGTGTTCATCAGAGAACTCCACAATGGGCACCCGGGCATTGTCACGATGAAGGCAATTGCCAGGTCACACGTTTGGTGGCCAGGGATAGACGCAGATCTGGAACTTTGTGTTCGCAGGTGCAACACATGTGCCCAGCTGGGCCATGCGCCCAGGGAAGCCCCCCTTAGCCCCTGGCCAAGCCTTGGTCACGCATCCATGTGGACTACGCAGGTCCTTTCATGGGGAAAATGTGTTTGGTTGTAGTGGACGCCTACTCCAAATGGATCGAGTGTGACATTTTAAATTCAAGCACATCCTCTGCCACGGTAGAAAGTCTACGGGCAATGTTCGCTGCCCACAGTCTAGCGGACATCTTGGTCAGTGACAATGGCCCGTACTTCACAAGCACTGAATTCCAGGACTTCATGGCAGGCAATGGAATTAACCATGTTAGAACGGCACCGTTCAAGCCGGCCTCAAACAGCCAGGCAGAACGAGCAGTGCAGATAATCAAACAGGGGATGCTCAGATTCCAAGGGGGTTCCCTACAAACCTGCTTATCACGCCTCCTGTTGGCCTATAGATCCCGACCACACTCGCTCACAGGGGTTCCACCCGCAGAGCTACTAATGAAAAGGACGCTCAAAACCCGATTATCCCTTTTACTCCACACCATGAAAGAAATTGTCGAGAGCAGGCCCCAGTCACAATATTACTACCATGACAGGAATGCGAGGGCATGATGTATTGATGTAAATGATCCTGTTTTTGTCCTCAACTACGCTGCAGGGCCCAAATGGCTCGCAGGCACTGTGGTTGCCAAAGAGGGAAATAGGTTTTTGGTAGTTAAACTTACCAATGGACAAATCTGCCGCAAATATGTGGATCAAACAAAAAGGAGGTTCAGCAACCCCATAGAAGAAGCAGAGGAAGAGAACGATATAGAGTTCACTCCACCACAGGTGACCGAACACCGGAACCAAAGGGAGGAGAGCCCAGTCACTGTGGGCAGTCCGGACAGGCCTGAGCACTGCAAACAGCAGACACTCAGGCCAGCGCCCAACAACTGGAGCCCCAACTCAGGCGCTCTACAAGGGAGCGTAAACCACCAGAGAGACTCAACCTGTGATCCCAATAAGACTTTGGGGTAGGAGGTGATGTCATGTATTCAACCAGCATTGTAACCCATGTATAAACTGACCTAAGTTGTACACCGTGAGAACACTGACCACTAGGTGGGAGATACTCCTAACCTGGACCTTCAGGTATAAAAGGGGAAGCTCCACCCACCTTCATCACTTGAGTGCGAAGGAATAAAGGACAGGTCACAGACTGACCTTCTCTCAAGCATGGGCCTCGTGTGTATTTATACTGTGTAGTAAGGACGTATCAGGCATTTTCTGTGTTAAGCGATGCTGCCTCTTCATGCTTTAGGCAATCTCTCTGAATTAAACTCTGAAATATTCCCGGAGCCTTTCAATTATATCCTGTGGGCTCCCCACTGGGACAGTCAAGATGCAACAGAGTTGAAATTAGTTTCAGTTGTTTGAACAAACACATTACGGCCGCTGATTTGAGTCCCTCATGACATAGAATATGTTTAAATGCAAAATTCCGAAATTGAAGCTAAACGTCCCAAAACTGGAAAATGTTGATCAGACTTATTATATAATGTAATTGGAAACGATGCTCTCTCTCCAATGGCCGTGTTCCTTCAAACACAATCAGACTCATTGTACAGATTGTATATTGTTCTGATGAATGTTTTGCACTCTTCTGTGTTAATTCAGTGATTACTTTCCAAATGTTAGCTGAGTCTCTCGGGTCTGCTCTACTTCACTGCGGTATGCGGCTGCCTACTATAACTCTGGATATGTAATTCTCAATTAAAGTGCAGTGCTCATTTTACTGTCGAACACTCATTTGTTCTAACTTAGAGTCAGCAATGAGTAAGGATCCATTTTTCCACAGCACCTCAAACAAATACAGCATGTCACCCAATTAATGAAACACCTCGAACTAATAAAATAAGGTGCAATTTTCCCTCATAGTATAAATCTTAAATGTACGGTTTCATTCTGGGTAATCTGCGATATACGCCTTCAAAGGCAATAGGAAAACATCGCCAGGGTGCAAAATAATTTGTTCTGGGCTCTGCATGTTTGTAATGTAGACAAATTTGCTGCTGATACAAAGATATGGTGGGAAAGCAAGTTGTGAGGAGGACGCAAACAATCTGCAAAGCGATATAGATAGGGTCAGTGAGTGAGGAAATAATTGGCAGCTGCAGTATAATGTGGGAAATATGAGGCTATCCACTTTGGTCGGTAAAACAAAAAAAGCTAATTATTACTTAAATGGGGAGAGATTACAAAATGCTGTGGAGCAGAGGGATCTGGGAGTCCTTTTACAGAAGAACATAAGAAATAGGAGCAGGAGTAGGCCATACGGCCCCTCGAGCCTGCTCCGCCATTCAATAAGATCATGGCTTATCCGATCATGGACTCAGCTCCACTTCCCTGCCCGCTCCCCATAACCCCTTATCCCCATATCATTTAAAAAGCTGTCAATTTCTCTCTTAAATGTATTCAATGTCCCAGCTTCCACAGCTCACTGAGGCAGGGAATTCCACAGTTTTACAACCCTCTGAGAGAAGAAATTTCTCTTCATCTCAGTTTTAAATGGGTGGCCCCTTATTCTAAGATCATGCCCTCTAGTTCTAGTCTCCCCATCAGTGGAAACATCCTCTCTGCATCCACCTTCTCAAGCCCCCTCATAATCTTACACATTTCGATAAGATCACCTCTCATTCTTCTGAATTCCAATGAGTAGAGGCCCAACCTACTCAATCTTTCCTTATAAGTCAACCCCCTCATCTCCAGAATCAAACTAGTGAACCTTCTCTGAACTGCCTCCAAAGCAAGTATAGCCTTTCGTAAATATGGAAAACAAAACTGCATGCAGTATTCCAGGTGTGGCCTCACCAATACGTTATACAGCTGTTGCAGGACTTCCCTGCTTTTATACTCCATCCCCTTTGCAATAAAGGCCAAGGTACCATTGGCCTTCCTGATCACAAAAAGTTAGCATGCAGATACAGCAAGTAATTAGGAAGGCAAATGGAAAGTTGGGCTTTATTTCAAGGGGGATGGAATATAAAAGTACGGAAGTCCTGCTACAACTGTACAGAGCATAGGTGAAACCACACCTGGAGTACTGCGTACAGTTTTGCTCTCCTCATTTCAGGAGGGATAAACTTACATTGGTAGCATTTCACAGAAGGTTCACAAGGTTGTCTTATGAAGAATGGTTGAACAGGTTGGGATCTATCTATTGGAGATTAGCAGAGTGAGAGATGATATCTTTGAAAGGTGTAAGATTCTGAGGGGGCTAGACAGGGTAGATGCAGAGAGGATGTTTCCCCTCGTGGGGGAATCTAGAACGAGGGGACATAGTTTCAGAATAAGGGGTTGCCCATTTAAAATGGGGATGAGGAGGAATTTCTTCCCTCAGAGGGGCGTGAATCTTTGTATTTCTACCCCTGAGAGCTGTGAAGGCTCGGTCATTGAATATATTTAAGGTGGAGGTAGACAGATTTTTGAACGATATGGGAGTCAAGGGTTAGGCGGAGATGGTAGGGAAGTGGAGCTGAGGCCAAGATCAGATCAGCCATGATCTCACTGAATAGTGGAACAGGCTCGAGGGGCTAAATGGCCTCCTCCTGTTCCTATGTCCCTCTGTGTAAGGTCTGGGAAACACACGGTGGTGATCTGTGGAAACTTCAACTCAATGGTGTTGTTTTAAAGGGGATGCAGAAACAGAGTGACCGAGAGATTTACACACAGCAATATTTGAAGGTGGGTAGACAAGTTGATAAGGTTACTAAAAAAGAATACAGGGCCCTTGGCTTTATAACGTGAAATAGATTACACCGGTGAGGAACTTACACCAAAGCTTTATAAATCCCTGCTTAGGCCTCAGTTGGATCCTGTTTACAGTTCTGGGCACCACAATTTAGGAAGGATATCGAGGATTTGGAGAGAACATAAGAAATATATAAGAAACATTTTCTGTTGTTATTGAAAACACAAACACAGGTATTCATTGAAATCCAATCTGTAGGTGGCCACACACAGCTTGAAGAGAGCCAGGGAGACCGACAGAATCGGGAAACATCGGGAAATGGACAAGAGATATTGACAAGGACTAAAACCGCTTTGAGACCAGACAATTGCGGGAACCCCTGTGGTTAATGAAAGGGCTTTGGGTGGTTGATTTCCTGACACACTTGTAATGTGGGGAAAGATGTGCCCAAATCACCCCCACATGGATCTCAACTCTTTCAGAAGCAAGAGAGTGTGTAACCTGGGTCTATAACGTAAAGTAATGGGGTCCTTAACGATTAAAGCCCATTATTAATTCTCTCACACACTTCAATTATGTTTATGAAATGAATTGATGGAAACTTCAAGAACTGAACTTTAATGAGTTAAGGAACTTTAATCATTGATGAAGTTTTATCCCCTATCTGATTTTACACACACTGTATTTTAGGAGAGTGAGTTAAAATGCCCATCGCTCATGATACAAGGAACCTGGGGCTACTTTTAAAAAATGTATTCCACGGAAAAATATTCTCCAAAACAATGTTTCTGTCCGTGCTCAAACCGAGGATATTTCACATGTGTGGCGAAGGTGATAACCGTTACACGACGGAAACCTCTGCTTACACCTCGAAAAAAAGCATCCTGCAGTGCTGCCTCACTTCCCAGCAGCAGATCAAAGCCGCAAACAAACCAATCGATTATTCCCACTTCCCCACCTCCACAGATACTGCCCGACCTGCTGAGTATTTCCAGCATTTTCTGGGGTTGATGTGCGTCGCTTTCAATCTTTGAAATTTCACCAAGCAAAGAAACGGTCAATCGAACTGACCCTGTAAGCACTTTGTTCGCGTTTATTCACAGGAATATCTGCAGTCGGGAGCAGAAAAGGAATTAAAACCGAATACCGTCTTCGGGACAATCAGAATACTTCGTCACAGACAAGGCACCGGAAGGCTGGAAGGTAGATCACACCGGTTGTGGGAGAGCTGGTTGGCAGTGACATGGAAGTGTCTGCAGTGTGCGGGACCAGACTGCTTCCATACATCCACACTGAATGTCCACCCTTTATTTGGGAAAAGTACAACTGAGAGTGGACAAGTTCCATCCCGGTAGGAGCAATCTGAAGGTTTAACTGACTGACACCCTGGTTTTGGATGTCGTGCAGTGTGCACTTGCGTCAGTCTCTGTGACGCAATGGTTTAGCGCTTTGGGCTATTAACCTAAAAGTTGGTGGTTCAAGCCCACCCAGTGGCGAAGTTTTTAACTGTGTTTTCCCTGAGGATTCGGTGCTGCACGGTTCCAGTTTGTCATTACGCGTTTTGACTGCACAAACATATTCCGCAAACATTACCAGCTGTGCTGTTATCCAGTGAGTTCCCACTCCAATACTTTTATGAGCATTCAGTTCAAGTGTAGAGTTTGAGTGTATACAGAACTGTACAGTGATATCAGAAAATTTTACAAGGTTGTGGGACATTGTGTTTTGTTAATATTGAACCACGAATATGAATCAATCCATTTTTTCCAATATTTAATTGAGCAAGTTTTCAAAATGTTTCCACCCAATTTTGAACCAGGAACTTTTCGCGTGTGAGGCAAATGTGACAACCACTACATTACGGAAACACTGCATTTGAAGTAATGTTAGGAACATAACCAGAGCTTTAACCTACACAGCTGGACTATAGTTCATGAGCTGGTTTTACGAGAATAGAAAGACGGTGCTATATTTAGGAAGGCTGTGAGTGTGGTAGGAATTGATCCAGTGTTTCCCAGATTTTACACATAGGAACAGGAGCTGGCTATTTAGCAGCGAGTGGTTAGGATCTGGAATGTACTGGAGGCAGACTCAATCTTATCTTTCAAACAGGAGTTGGATAAGTGTCTGAAGGAAAAACAATTGCAGGGCTCAGGGGAAAGAGCGGGGGAGTGGGACTCGCTGAGAGTCGGCACGGGCTCGACGGGCCGAATGGCCTTCCGTGCTGTAACCATTCCATGATTCTATAAGTTAGTGGCACATTTCATAGTGTGTGTGGAAGCAGAACATTGCAAAGGGACATGGATTGAGTCGGCAAAACTAGAGGCATCTGATTCAGGAGATTCGGGGGGCGTGGAAATTTGGGAGTTTAATGAATTTGAAAGGAACATTTTTGTTTTGTGCAGTTTTGGTCAGAGAAATGTTTGTGAAAGGAATTTTTTGCACAGAGGAATGCAGCATTTAATCTTCTGCCTTAACACTTCTTTCTGGGTGTCGGGGTCACATTTCTTTTCGATGTCATTCTTCCAGAATTGATATTTCATTTGCTGTTTCACAATAACCAGACCCTTGCTCTAAAGTCAGTCGCACTGTTTCCCCAGTCTCCTGTTGATGTTACCAGCAATGAACATTTTGAATCAGATCCCTAAAGCACAGTGTGTAAAATGGGACATGATTTAACAATTAACGTGGGGCTCACACCCCTGAATCCAAGATTAAGATTCTCATGCTCGACCGATTGACCGAGCCGGGCTTCTGCCAAATGCACCTTTTTGTCGCTGATTGCAGCCAGGCGCCTGTTGGCTCCGCCCCAGATGTTTAAACTTGCTGTCGAGGAACTGCCAGGATCCTCTTGAATGGTGGACCAGGCTCGAGGGGCCGAAAGGCCTACTCCGGCTCCGAATCCTTACATGTTTATGATCTTATAACCTTTCACAGGAGAACAAACTCGCCCCTGAGCATGCATGAGGAGAAAGCTCCAGAAAATATTACCACCCGCTGAGCTTTCGCTTGTAAGTGTAAAGTCCTGACCCTGCAGTACAGACTCAGACGAGGCACATGCTGAAGTCAAGGTCACTCTGGACCTGCACCTTTATTTCACAGCTCTCAAGTGCCACACTTGCCTGAGACCTGCCTTTATATACCTGTGTGGAACAGGTATGCAGTGTCTCCTGCAAGTGCACCCCTGGTGGTAACGTATGCTTGTGGTTACAGGTCATATCTAGTTACAGTCATATATAGCATGGTAAGATACAGTTATATACAGTAGTGTGAGATACATGACATCAAACTCCCCCAAGGTCTTATTGTCTTTATAGATTCAGACTCTCAGGTGGTCTACGCTCTCGCGTGGAGCATCTTAGTTGTGGTTCAGTTGTTTGCCTTGGTGCCTGTTTTTCTTTCAGTGTGATTGCTGGTATCTCGCCTGGGCTGTCTGTTGAGACTGCCCTTTCCTCAGGTTGTTCCCTCTGTCTGTCCACCAGGTGTGGTGTGAGTTCCATACTGTGGTCTGCCTCTCGTCCTGCAGTATTGTTGGTGAATCTACTTTTTACTTGGTCTACATGCCTCCGACAGGTTTGGCGATTGTCCATTTGTACAACCAGTAACCTGTTTCCTTCCTTGCCTGTTACTGTCCCTGTACGTCATTTGGGACCCCTGCCATAGTTTAGCACAAGCACTTTGTCCCCTATCTCATTCCACCTCCCCCTCAAATTTAGGTCATGGTACTCAGTTAGCTTCCGGCGCTTAGCCTCAACAATTTCATGCATGTCTGGGAGGATTAATGAGAGCCTGGTCTTTAAGGTTCATTTCATCAATAGTTGCGCGGGGGGAACCCCAGTCAACGAATGCGGACGAGATCTGTATGCCAGCAGCAGTCGCGACAGGCGGCTCTGCAGCGTGGGACCTTGGATTCTGAGCATGCCTTGTTTAATGATCTGCACTGCTTGCTCCGCCTGGCCATTGGAGGCCGGCTTTAACGGTGCCATCTTAACGTGATTTATGCCGTGGTCAACTATAAATTCTTGAAATTCTGCGCTAGTGAAGCACGGACCATTATCACTGACCAATATGTCAGGAATTCCGTGCATTGCAAACATGGTTCTCAGGCTCTCCACAGTGGTGGAGGTAGTGCTTGAGTTTAAAATGGTGAACTCGATCCATTTTGAAAATGCATCAACGGCTACGAGGAACATTTTGCCCATGAATGGGCCCGCATAGTCTACATGCACCCACGACCATGGTTTTTGTGAGCCAGGGCCAGGGGCTTCGGGGGGCGTCCCTGGGGGCATTACTGAGTTGGGCACAAATGGTGCACCGACGGATGCAGAGCTCCAAGTCCGCGTCAATGCTAGGCCACCAGACGTGGGATCTGGCTATGGCCTTCATTAGGACGATCCCCGGGTGCTCGCGGTGGAGCTCCCGGACAAACGCCTCTCAGCCTCGCAGTCTGCCTGTAGTGATAGTTCATGCCTGCGCCTATGGAAAGGTTTGATCTCCTCGGGGCAGGCATCGCGGGTCTCTGCCCTGTCACCAGTTAAAACGCATCTTTCATCCAGGCTCTGATTTGGTGCGACATCATGGGCGAACCTGTGGATTCAAAGGCACTGATTGCCATGACCATCTCACAGTCCTGTTCGTCCGAACCTTATGTGGTCGCCAGGGGTAGCCTGCTAAGCGCATCGGCACAGTTGTCTGTGCCTGGTCTGTGCCTTATTGTGTAGTCGTAAGACACCAGCATGAGTGCCCACCGCTGAATGCGTGCCGAGGCTTTGGCGTTTATTGCCTTGCACTCAGATAGCAGGGACGTGATGGGTTTATGGTTGGTTTCTAACCCGAACTTGGCCACGAAAAGGTATTGGTGCATCTTTTTGACATCGTACACGCACGCGAGCTCCTCCTTCTCAACCATATCGTACCCGCACGCCGCCCGCGAAAGTGACCTGGAGGCATAAGCAATAGGTTGTAATTTACCCACATCATTGACATGCTGTAAAACGCACCCGACCCTGTACGCTGACGCATCACATGTAAGAACTAACTTTTTACCTGGGTCAAAAATGGCTAAAACACTGTTGGAACATAGAAGATTGAGTTCTTTATTGAAGGCGCGTTCTTGGGCGTCCCCCCAAAACCAATCGCACCCCTTTCTGAGTAGCATGTGGAGAGGCTCCAGCAGCGTGCTCAAGTTCTGCATAAAGTTCCCAAAGTAATTGAATAGCCCGAGAAAGGCAGGCAGTTCCGAGATATTCCAGGGCCTGGGTGCCAGACGAATTGCTTCGGTTTTTGATTCTGTTGGGCAGATTCCATCAGCGGCAATCCTTCTGCCCAAAAATTCAACCTCAGGCGCGAGAAACAGACACTTGGATTTCTTAACTCTTAGGCCTACTCGATCCAACCGACTTAGTACTTCCTGCAAATTGCGGAGATGGGAGTCGGTGTCCCTGCCCGTGATGAGTATGTCATCTTGAAACACAACCGTCCCCAGGATGGACTTGAGCAGACTCTCCATGTTGCGCTGGAATATAGCAGCTGCCGACCTGATGCCGAATGGGCATCGATTGTACATAAAAAGGCCTCGATGTGTGTTGATGGTGGTGAGTAGCTGAGACTCTTCGGTCAGTTCTTGCGTCATATACGCAGATGTAAGATCTAGTTTCGAGAAAAGTTTTCCTCCAGCCAACGTGGCAAATAGGTCCTCTGGTCTGGGCAGCGGGTATTGGTCCTGCAGGGAGACTCTGTTTATGGTAGACTTGTAATCCCCACAGATTTGTACGGATCCATCAGGCTTCATGACGGGGATGATGGGACTTGACCAGTCGCTAAATTCCACGGATGAGATAATGCCTTCCCGCAGGTCCAGTTCGTGTTCAATCTTTTCCCTCATCACATAAGGCACAGCTCTAGCCTTGTGATGGACCGGTCTGGCATCCTGTGTGATGTAGATTTTAACTTTAGCCCCTTTGAAGGTACCCACACCTGGCTGAAAGAGATGTTCAAAACGACTTAGAACTGCAGAGCAGTGTGAGATACATGACAGTAAGGTGAACGTATGAACGGCCACACTGCGGAAACATCTCCACCTTCAGCACCAGGTCAGACGGAGATGCTGAGCGAGCAGGTGAACTGCAGAATCCCACTTTTTAGGAGCTGATCGTTGTGCCAAGCAAATGAGTTTTGCTCAATGACTAAAAATAAAAGGTGCTAGAAGTGGGATTCAAACCCACACTTTCAGAGCAGACTGAACACAACAGCTTAGACCGCTCGGCTGTCCTGACTATCCAGTGCTGTGTATGGCCACCTGCAGGTTGATTTTGAACTTTTGTGTCTTGTCACAAGAAATAAATGAGGGCAACAGGTGTTTCTCTGACTGACACCGAGGAAACAAGGGTCTGGTTATTGCCAAACAGCAAAGAAAATATTAATTCCGGGATTACCCAAAAGAGCAGTGACCTCGACGTGATTTGAACACACAACCTTCTGATCTGGAGTCAGACGCGCTGCCGTTGCGCCACAAGGCCTACACAGTGAGTGTGAGGTGTTCGTCTATATGAAGATTCCGCAATACAAGGGGCTTTAAAATCCCTGCCCATTCCCACCAGGTATCAGAAGAAGCGCTCACCTGCCAGTCACCGTATGTTTTTTGTTTAACTTTTGTGATGTTTTCACGGGAAAGCATCATTAATTAACCCGTCATCTTCTTTTGTACAATGAAAGAAATGCTGACTGAGGGACAGTCGATACTTCAATCATTTGTTCTGTGCTTTGCATGTTAACTGTTAAACCAGATCCCATTTTACACACTGTGTTTTAGGAGTCTGGTTCAAAATCCTCATCGCTGGCGACACCAGGAATCTGGTGCAACTTTTGTCAAATTTAACAGCACCGGTTATTCCGACACGCCAAAGTTCCCTGGTGGATCCATTTTCTCTCGCTAAAAGTTATCTATTTATTGGTGAAATAAAGAGCAATTAAGGAATAAGGGATTCCTTTTGCTAGGAGAATAAAGAGCAAATAAAAACAGCAAATGCTGGAAATCTCAGCAGGTCAGTTAGCATTTGCCAGGAGACAAGACTCACCTCCGATTGTTCCCCGATAGGAAATTTAAACATAATGTTCTCGCCCGGGATCAAACCGGTGACCTTGCATATGTAAAGCAAACGTGATAACCACGACACTAGGGAAACCTCTGGCACAGTGACCACAACAGAGGGGAGCTGACCAGTGAGCTCCCTCTGTGCTGATCACCACTGATTTTTAATGTGGAAGCAAGTCATCCTCGACTCCGGGATTACCTAAGAAGAGAGGAGGATCAGGAATGTGTTGGCTCACCTGAAACAACTTCTGTCCCACACTGAAAGTTCTCAATCCTTCTCCTCTGCTGCCCTTTACAGAAATGTCACGTGTTCACTTCCACATCCTCACAGTGGGGCCACAGAGGCTCCGACCGTCTCCCAGCGATCAGCGAACTCGCCCAGTTTGTAAAATTAAACCCGGGACATGTGTCTGGCAAAGGGCAGGAGAAGCGGGAGAGTGTGTAAGCTCATTCTGTAACAGATAGTAGTGGGGTTATTAACGGCGATTACAGCAATCATTAATCCTCTCACACACCTCAATTATGTTTCTGCGATGAACTGATTGAGAATGGAAAGGGTTAATGCTCGGGATCTTAACCACTCGACCAGGGAACAGCTTTGATAATTTGTATCAATATAAAAATATATATTTATATATGAACCTGTATGTCAACGGCAAGCTGTCTAGACCTCATGGCACAACGGTCGTGAATCTAACTTTGAGTGAGAGAAATTGTTCCACAGTGACACCCATTTCATCTTTTATTCCCTTTTAAACACTAGAAACTGAGACAGGGGGAAAAAAATAGAGAAATAAAAGCACAGTGATACAGACAAGAGGAAGAAAGAAGGGGAAATACTGTCCCCACCCAGAACTAATGCAGAAACCCCTCTGCTGCACTCGGGGTGGCCACCCACAGCCTGGATACACTAACGTCCCAACAGCTCATTGACTGTCGGAGTGGGATCGTGTGGCGCTTCAGAAGACAGGTCGAAAAAGCAAAGTCACTGATTCAGTCTCACGTGCTTCTCTAATCAAGAGTAGTCACGCACAAAAACTTGCTTTTATAATGGCTATACATTACCGTTATGATTGTCAAGCAGTTGGTTCATTGATCTAAAGATGTGACTTTAGATGAGTCGAAGTTCAATGAAATTTGTGAGAAGTCCTGGGTTCCAATCCTGGACGAGTCCATTATTTTGCCGGCGAGTTTTGAAATTGCATAGAAATTTTGCAAAGGAAGACTTGCATTTCTGCAGTGCCTTTCAGGAACTCATGACGCCCCAAAGCGCTTTACAGCCGTTGAGTTATGTTTGAAGTGTTGTAGTGTGGGGAAAGATGTGCCCAAATCACCCCACACGAACCTCAACTCTTTACAAAGGAGTTTGGTGCAAATAATCAGGTGCCTCAGGGACTTGGACTTTCTTTGAATGAGTTCTGCTTGTACCTGCATTCAAGCTTGAAACAGCAACTGGGCTTCCATCTCACGGGAGCAGCGTGTAGCGGTTAGTGAGTAGGTGACGAGGTTTGGGGTTGATGTGCGTCACTTTCAATCTTTGAAATTTCCCCAAGCAAAGAAATGGTGAATCCAACTGTCCCTGCAAGCATTTAGTTCCCGTTTAATCACAGGAATATCCGCAGTCAGGAGCTGAAAAGGAATTAAAACCTAATAAGGCTTCGGGACAGTCAGAATACTTCGTCACAGACAAGGCACCAGAAGGCTGGAAGGTAGATCACACCGGTTGTGGGAGAGCTGGTTGGCGGTGACATGGAAGTGTCTGCAGTGTGCGGGACCACTCTGCTTCCACACATCCACAATGAATCTCCCACACTTTATTTGGGAAAAGTACAACTGAGAGTGGACAAGTTCCAACTGGTCGGAGCAATCTGAAGCTTTAACTGACGGACGCCCTGGTTTGGGATGTCTTGCAGTATACACTTGTGGCAGTCTCTGTGGCGCAATGGGTTAGCGTGTTCGGTTGTTAACCAAAAAGTTGGTGGTTTAAGCCCTCTCAGGGACTTCAACTGTTTTCCCCGAGGATACTGTGCCGCACAGTTCCAGGTTGTCATTGTGTGCTTTGGTGTCACGAATATATTCTGCAAACATTGCCAGCTGTGCTGTTATCCAGTGAGTTCCCACTCCAATACTTATATGAGCATTCAGTTCAAGTGTCGAGTTTGAGTGTATACAGAACTGAACATAGATATCAGAAAATTTAGCAAGGCTGTGGGACATTGTGTTTTGTTAATATTGAAACATTAATATGAATAAATCCATTTTTTCTAATATTTAATTAAACGGGTTTTCAAAATGTTTCCGCCCAGTTTCGAACCAAAGATCATTCGCGGGTGAAGAAAATGCGACAACCACTACACTACGGAAACACTGCAATTGAAGTGATGTTAGGAACATAACCAGAGCTTTCACCTACACAGCTGGCCTACACTTCAGGAGCTGGTTTTATGAGAATAGAAAGACGGTGCTATATTTAGGAAGTCTGTGAGTGTGGCAGGAATTGATCTCGTGTTTCCCAGACTTTACACATAGGAACAGGAGATGACCATTTAGCAGCAAGTGGTTAGGATCTGGAATGCACGGCTTGAAAGGGTGGTGGAGGCAGACTCAATCTTATCTTTCAAACGGGAGTTGGATCAGTGTCTGAAGGAAAAACAATTGCAGGGCTACGGGGAAAGGGCGGGGTAGTGGGACTCGCTGAGAGTCGGCACGGGCTCGACGGGCCGAATGGCCTTCCGTGCTGTAACCATTCCATGATTCTATAAGTTAGTGGCACATTTCATAGTGTGGGTGGAAGCAGAACATTGCAAAGGGACATGGATTGAGTCGGCAAAACTAGAGGCATCTGATTCAGGAGATTCCGGTGAAGCGGAAATTCGGGAGTTTAATGACTTTGAAACGAACATTTTTGTTTTGTGCAGCTTCGGTCAGAGAAATGTTTGTGAAAGGAATTTTTTGCAGAAAGGGATGCAGCATTTCATCTTCTGTCTTAACACTTCTTTCTGGGTGTCGGGTCACATTTCCTTTCAATGTTATTCTTCCAGAATGTATATTTTCTTTGGTGTTTCACAATAACCAGACCCTTGCTCTAAAGTCAGTCTCACTGTTTCCCCAGTCTCCTGTTGATGTCACCAGCAATGAACATTTTGAACCAGACCCCGAAAGCAGTGTGTAAAATGGTTTATGGTTTAAGAGTTAACTTGCAGAGCATAGATAAATTATCCAATTATGGAATCTCCTTCAGTTAGAATTTCTTTATTTGTGCAAAAGAAGATCATCGGTTAATTAACGATGTATTCCCGTGAAAGCAACATAAAATGTAGTTAAAAAGTAATCAACAAACTTGGTGTTCGAACCCGAGCATCTGAGATTAAAAATCTCACGCTGTATCAACTGAGCTCGCTGTGCTTCTGCTAAAGCAAACGTTTATGTCGCTGATTGCAGCCAGGCGCCTGTTGGCTCCGCCCCAGATGTTTAAACTTGATGTCGAAGAACTGCCAGGATCTTCTTGAATGGTGGACCAGGCTCGAGGGGCCGAATGGCCTACTCCGGCTCCTAATCCTGACATGTTTATGATCATATGACCTTTCACAGGAGAACAATCTCGCCCTGAGCATGCATGAGGAGAAAGTTCCAGAAAATATTCCCACCCGGTGAGCTTTCGCGTGTGAGGCGAACGTGTTAACCGCTACACTGCGGAAATATCTCCACTTTCAGCACCCGGTCAGACGGAAATGTTAAGCGAGCAGGTGAACTGCTGAATCCCACTTTTAAGGAGCTGGTCGTGGTGCCAAGCAAATGAGTTTTGCTTAATGACTAAAAATAAGAAAAGGGATTTGAAACCGCGCTTTAAGAGCAGACTGCAAACTGAACGCAGCACCTTCGACGGCTCGGCCATCCAGACTGCAAGTTCATTTAAATTTTGAACTTTTGTGTCTTGTTACATGAAGTAAATGAGGGCATCTGGCATATCTGTGCCTGACACCAGGGAAACAGTGAGACAAACCTTGGAGCAAGTGTCAGGTTATTGCCAAACAGCAAAGAAGTTTGCAACTTTTGAAAAACAATGATCCCGATATGATTTGAATACACAGCCTTCTGATCTGGAGTCAGACACACTACCGTTACACCACGAGGTCTACAGAGCAGAGTGCCCATGTTTGTATACATGAAGGTTCCTGAAACACAGTTTCATTTACCCTGCATTGGTGCAATGAAAGGGCTTTAAAATCCCCGGCCACTCCCACCGTGGGTCAGACAGCATCAGAAGCAGTGCCCACCTGTCACTCACCCTCTCACGCCCGCTTTCATCACCTGCTGCCCGCGGACTGCAGCAAATCCAGTTCATCATCATCATAGGCAGTCCCTCGAAGCGAGGATGACTTGCTTCCTCGCCAAAAAAGGATGAGTTCACAGGTGTTTCAATATTCCAGGTCCTGAAATGTATGTTGAAGGGTGGAAGATACCTGTGCGTGGATTTTTTTAACGTGTGATGGCCGTTGCACCCCAGCCATCACACGGGCTTGACAGAGCGAGGTCTTGGTCCAGTGGCAAGGGTTAAACAAGACGACTGGAGACCAGCTCTGCTGCACAGACCCAGTGTGCACACATATCGCAGTGTGGGCTGGTCCGTGCTGCCCCTGGGCCCCTGGCCCTGAACTCATGCCTCCCCTGGGCCCCGATCACGTCCCTCTACAGTCTCTCACTGCTCCTTCGCCCCGATCTCGCCGCTCCTGCTGTACCTGCCCACGCTCCAATCACCGACCTGGACCTTGATGACGTCACTCTTCGCTGCCGCCGCCCTCCTGCACCAGCTCGCGCTGCTCCCTGGAGTAGTCTCCCGGGACCTCCAAGCTGCTCCCAGGGCCGCTCGCCGTTCCTTTTATGGCCCCGACCTGCCGCTGGTGTTCTCCCGTTAGTGTATCCAGGCTGTGGGTGGCCACCCCGAGCGCAGCAGAGGGGTTTCTGCATTAGTTCTGGGTGGTGACAGTATCTTTCCCCTTCTCTCTTCCTCTTGTCTCTATCCCTGTGCTTTTATTTCTCTATTTATTCCCCCTGTCTCAGTTTCTCGTGTTTAAAAGGGAACAAAAGATGAAATGGGTTTCATTGCGGAACAATTTACTTCACTCAAAGTTAGACGCCCTGCTGTTCGCCATAAGGTCAAGGTAGCTAGCCGTTGATATTCAGGTTCTTATATAAATATATTTAAATATATCAACATCTATCATAACTGTTCCCTGGTGGTCGAGGGGTTAAGATCTGCCGCACTGACGTGGTAACGATACTCGATCAATTCATCGCATAAAAATAATTGAGGTCTGTGAGACGATTAATAATTGCTGTAATCACCATGAATACCAATACTTTCTGCGATAGACCGAGCTTACAGACTATCTGGCTTCTCCTGCCCTTTGCCGGGCACGTGTTCCGGGTTTAATTTTACAAACTGGGCGAGTTCGCTGATCGCGGGGAGACGGTAGGAGCCTCTGTGGCCCCACTGTGAGGATGTGGAAGTGAACACGGTGGCTGGGTGATCCGTGACATTTCTGTAAAGGGCAGTGGAGGAGAAGGATTGAGAACTTTCAGTGTGGGACAGAAGTTGTTTCAGGTAAGCCAACACATTCCCGATCAGCGCAGAGGGAGCTCACTGGTCAGCTCCCCTCTGTTGGGGCTGTTGTATCAGTGGTTTCTGTAGTGTAGTGGTTATCATGTTTGCTTTACACGCAAAAGGTCCCTGGTTCGATCCCAGGCAGAAACATTTTGTTTAAACTTGCCAAATGGGAACAATCGGAGGCGAGTTGAGTCTCCTGGCAAATGCTGCCTGATTTGCTGAGATTTGCAGAATTTGCTGTTTTTATTTGCTATTTATTCTCCTGGAAAAAGGGCTCCCTTATTACTTAATTGCTCTTTATTTCACTTCAATAAATAGATAACTTTGAGTGAGAGAAAACGGATCCACCGGGGACCTTTCGTGTGTGAGGCCAACGTGATATCCGCTACACTGCAGCCCATCAAAGGGCGAGAAACCACTGAATATAAAGGATGAGCTCACAAATATCAGGGGCAGTGCAGTCTGGTCAACGTCAAACCCTCCTTTCTTATTCAGCAGAGGCATGAATGGGAATCAGACGCCACAAAGTTTAATTAAAGACACAAATACAAGTAACACTTCTAAATCTTTTCACTGTAAAATTCTTTTACTTTATTTGAAATCCTGCTGCATTGAATCTGAAAATGAGCACCGTAGGATTTTATCTTCACTACTGATTCTATTTTCTGTGCACGGTCGGAATAACCGGTGCTGTTAAATTTGACAAAAGTTGCCCCAGATTCCTGGTGTCATCAGCAATGAAGATTTTGAACCAGACTCCTAAAATACAGTGTGTAAAATGGGTCAACATGCATAAGAACATAAGAAGATAAGAAATAGGAGCAGTAGTCGACCATACGCCCCTCGAGCCTGCTCCGACATTTAATACGATCATGGCCGACGCAATCATGGACTCAGGTCCACTTCCCTGCCCACTCCCAAATGATTGAAGTATCGACTCTCCCTCAGTTAGCATTTCTTTCATTGTGCAAAAGAAGGTGAGGGGTTAATTAATGATGCTTTCCCGTGAAAACAATACAAAAGTTTAAGAAAAAAACATACGGTGACTGGCAGGTGAGCGCTGCTTCTGATACCTGGTGGGAATGGGCGGGGATTTTAAAGCCCCTTGTATTGTGAAACCTTCATATCGCCGAACATCTCAGACTTCATGTGTGGACCTTGTCAGGCAATGGTAGCATGCCTGACTCCAAATCGAAAGGTTGTGTGTTCTAATCATGTTGGGGTTGCAATTATTTTCAACATTGTTCTTCCAGAAAATATTTTCTTTGCTGTTTGGCAATAACCAAACCCTTGCTCCAAGGTCTGTCTCACTGTTTCCCCGGTGTCAGGCAGAGATACGCCTGCTGCCCTCATTTATTTCATGTGTCAGGACATAAAAGTTCAAATTCAACCTGCAGGTGGCCACATCTAGCATTGAATACTCAGGGTGGCGGAGTGGTTTAAAGTGCTGTGCTCAGATCGCAGTCTCCTCTGGAGATGCATGTTCGACTTTGACATTTCTTATTTTTAATCATTTAGTGAAACTCTTTGTTTGACACCACGACCAACTCCTTAAAAGTGAGATTCTGCAGTCCACCTGCTCGCTTCACATTTCTGTCTGACCTGGTGCTGAAAGTGGAGATGTTTCCACAGTGTCGCGATTAACACATTCACCTCACAAGGGAAAGCTCCCTGGCCGAGAATATTTTCTGGAGCTTTTTCCTCATACATGCTCAGGGGCGAGGTCTGTCCTGAACACTCGAGCTAAAGTGCTGAGTTCATTGCCCATGTTGTTAGCAGCCTGCCAGTGAATCTGTTTAAGATGTTCAAACAGATTCCTGACAAAGCTGTCCCGGCTCGCTTCCCGGAGACACCGTGGTCACCAGTGCCCCAGTTTCAGTGGGTCAGCCCCGGGAGGTTGGCCATCCGTTAGAGAATACCCAAGATCAGGGATCAGTCTACGGACAGGGATCCCCAGCCGGCAGCCTTCGGCGGTGAGGGACTCACAGGAGAGGTCGTGGTGGACCAGCCATGAACTGAGAGTCCCCAGCCTACAGCCCCCGGCTGTGCAGAACCCTCAGTTAATGAAATGAACTCAGCAGCCACACCTAAAGGGGAAGTGTGTTGTTGCCCCAGAGGGGCCATTCCCCCGATAATGTGGGACTCAGGCACACCTCCAGTCAGAACACTCTGGGTCCTGTGGTACAGACCGCCTTACCGCCGGCCACACAGGCAAACCAGAGGCTGAATAAGGGAAGGAGAAGGACAGGGATTAACTTGGCCAGTCGGAGACGGGTGGCAGATGTATATAATAGCACGATATGAGTTTAAGAATGTTGAAGAGTTCTAGTTTTAAATTAAGATTTTAGAAATTTCAGGTCACCACAACCTCACGAGGAATCCATGGGTAAAGAAGTAGTGAGAGGAATAAGATCGGTTATGAAGGAGTTGTGGCCGGCAGTGTAAGGGGTGGTTTTCAGGGGGTCAGCTTGCCCTTCTGACCTTATATGAGCGGTTCCGAATCGCTCGCTGACCCTTGGTTCTCGACACTGGAATTATGAAGGGACTGTAAAAGACTTGGACAGACAATCGGTTTCAAGGTAGGAAGAAGGTATGGCTTTATTGTGTTTATAAAGAAGTAAAAGGCACACCTTTAATAACACACACAGACCAATACACACTGAGGGGTACAGCACATTGAATAAATTGTCAAATTACAGCCTGTGGGGAAAAGAATACAGCTTAAACTCTAAATGGAGTAAAGAGGAGAATGCAGATACATTTACACAAGTTATCCCAGCCTCCCCCCTCCCAATTACCCCAACTAACTAAGTTATAGCTCTGAGGGTTCAGGGGCTATGCTCACCAATCCCTTTAGACAGTTGCCGGTGAATCGCAGTTTCAGGGTTCGCTGCACTTGGCCTTCTCGGCGAGCCGTACCCTGGACGGAGGAGAGGACTTCGGACTGCGTAGTCTTCGGTTGGGGTGCGTCCGTTGATACGCTAAGTTGCGTTTTGGATGTATGGGGTAAGTACCCACTTTCTTTGGTTAGGAATAGTTTTAGTTAGTCCCTTTTGGTAATTTCTCCCCCGTTAGGTCATTCAGAAGTAGATTGTAGAGTGATTGTCAATTTGGTTGCTGACAACCTTCCGTTTCGTGGGCCTCGTGCTCGGTCAGTTCTTGATGAATTCTGGTAGTTTCCTTCACTGTTCCATTTCTTCACTGCAGAGGAAGCAGGCTGCTTGTGTCTGTGTCTGTGTTCCAGTCTATGTCCTTGTTCGAGTCAGTGCGAGTTCCAGTCTGTGTTCTGTTAGTTTTTCCTTGTAAAACTGGGGGATAGATATATCCCCCAAAAAAGGCTTTGTTATCTCCCATCAAATCTCTTGGGCTCTGTTTAAACTGTTCTGTCCATTGATTTTCAAATGTCTCCTTTGTCGGCAGTAACTCGATTAGGGTGTGAGAATGTGCTATCACTGGTTTTGCATTGTTTGAGGATTGTCCAGTTTCCTGACCATGATTTCCATTGTGCTTGATTGGGTAATTCGATTATCTCTTAGGGGGTGAATAGTTCCCCCCAGACAGTCTGGGATCCTTAATACATGAATTTGCTTCACAGAGTTTAGCCCCACCTTCTGTACTCTGTAACTCTTTTTCGCAGCCAAAATGTTGTAGAATCTTAAAATTGATCTGCTCCTTTCCATAGATGTTTAGGGGATCTCAGGCTTCTGAAATTTAGGTCCATTTTGAATTCTCTTTCCTATGAGTCCAAACACTGGGGGGGGTCTCGATGAATGCATTCCCTTTTATCCCCCGCAGGCATCGTCTGCCCCTTTAAACTCATTTTAAAAGCCCAGAAAGGAATTCTTCTCCTCTGCAGGGGAAAGGTACCAGGCATCTTTGCGAGATATTGGTAAATTCTACATTCCCCCTCTGTGATACCATGTCATTTATGGTATCATCTTACAGGTGAGCAAAGTTCCTGGCTCTCAAGAAATAACCTTCCCTGTAAATTAACTAAATTAATACCAAAATATGCATTACACTTATGCAACATCACCACAGATACACACTTTTCCCTTTACAGGTACAAACTTTTTACGTTTACACCCTCCCAACTTGGAGGGGGTTCCATCCCTACAATTGCATTTCAGCACAGTTACATTTCATTTCAATTACATTATATTCACCAGCATGTAGTCAACGTACAACCACATTACAGAAGGAAGAACATAGATTAAAATTAAACAACATCAATTGGTCTCCTGAGGTTTGTCCATCACCCGGTAATGTCTGGATCCTGCCCTTGAGAACTGCTCTCAGGCTGGCTGACACACAAGACAAACTCAAAACAATCACCTAAACATTACTGCAACATTACCCTCAATTCTAAACTAAACCTTAAAATGTAAAATGGTGCAGTCAGCTACCTTAGACTAAAAATTAGAGCTATGTACAGCCGCCACCCGTCTCCGGGTGGCCTGGTTAGTCCCTGTCAGGCCCATGCCTGGTGCGGTCTGATAGCCGCCTGGATGCTAGGGTTTCCCCGCAGCCGGTGAGCTGGAGACCCTTGTCTCTGGGACAGCTCGATGCTACTGCTCCTGTGAGACCCTCACCGCTGGAGGCGGCTGGCTGGTAGTCCCTACTCTGAGCGGCCTCTGTACTTCTGACCTTCGGCCTTTCCTGTCGGGCTGCCCTTCTCCTAGGGTAGAATCGCTGAGGCTCAGATGCCGGTGACCACGGTATCTTTGGCCGTGGTGTACGGAGGGTCCTTCTCAGGGCTTGGGTTACTGGGGGTGCGTCCGAATCCCAAACGATGGGTGGGATAGCCCCTCCAGTACTGCAATTCACCGTCCCGAAAGGCACGGTTTCTGAGCCTGCCACATTCCCTGTGGGCCCTCCACCGTCGGAGGCGGCCAACGGAGGATCCCTGTCCTGAGGACGGTTCACCCCTCCCGGCTGCCCTCTGTGCTTGGCTGACCCTGGGTTGTACAGCTTGCACTGGTTGATGTGGAACCACTTAGTGCAGCGGGGCAGCTTTATGGCATAGACCATCGGGCTTGCCTTGTCGACAATGCTGTATGGCCCCATATATAATGCTTCACAAACCCCGACCCGAGCATGGTTCCTCACCATGACCTGGCCTCCTATCTCCCATTCGTGGTGTTTGCTGGGTTCTAGCAGCAATCGGTTACTCTGATGCTGTCTGCCCATGTTACTAGCAGCCTGCCAGTGAATCTGTTTGAGGTGTTCAAACAGGTTCCTGACAAACCAGTCCCAGTTCACCTCTCTGAGCTGACCTTCTGTGAGCACCGGGGCTAGGACATGGGTGGGGGTCCGCATGATCCGGCCAGTCATGAGCTCGCATGGGGAATACCCCGTGCTCTTTGACTGGCTGGCTCGGATCCCCATTAGGACCAACGGTAAGACCTCCACCCACTTTTGGGGTGAGTCTCCTGTCTCCTTCCGCAGCCTTTCTTTAATGGTGTAGTTTAAAAGCTCCACATTACCCGATGACTGTGGATTGTGGGCAATGTGCCATTTCCCCTCAATGCCGAGCACCTTAAGGGTTGCCTGCAATAACTGCCCGGTGAAATGGCTCCCCTGGTCCGACTCCACATACTGTGGGACTCCCCACCGGGAGAACACTTCCTTCACTAGAATCTCAGCTGTCCCTAGTGCGGTGGCTGTTCGGCAGTTGAAGGCTTCAACCCATTTTGAGAACACGTCCACCAGGACTAGGCAGTATTTGTGGCCTCCCTGGGCGGTGGGTAGGGGCCCGATGTAGTCAATTTGGATTGACTGCCATGGTCCCTCTACCCTCCTGACGTGTCCTAGGGACACCTTCCTTTTCTGGGGGTCAGGGTTGTTCGCAGCACACACCAGGCAGTTCGCACAGAACCCACGGACATCCTCCCTGAGTCCCGGCCACCATCCTGCCTGTTCCACCCGTTGCCAGGTGGTCTCAGGCCCGGGGTGTCCCGCTCCTGGACCCTCATGGGCCAGTTTTAGGAATTCCCTCTGGTGCTGCTGTGGCACGAACCATTGTCCCTCTTTAAACAGCATGCCTTCCTTAACGGTAATGGCTGCTGTGCCGTACGGACCTTCTACTCTCTCTCCTCTAGCTAGCGCGTTCAGGACAGCTTTCAGGACCGGGTCCTGTGCCTGAACTGTTTTTAAGTCCGGGGCCAAAGCTATCCCTGTACTCTCTGCTGCCCTGTTCTTATTCTTGACCACTGCTATGCGGCCAGTGTCATAGGGGTCCCAGAACTTTCCCGTGCGGGCACCTTCTTTGGCCAGTTTATCAGCCTGTTGGTTTCCCTCTGCACGGGGTTCGGTTTTTGAATGGGCCTTCACCTTATGTATGTAGACCTTTCCTTCTTCCCTCACCGCTGTCAATATTTTCTCCAGCAGGGGCTTGATTGCCAGGGGTCTCCCGTCAGCGGACGTGTATCCGCGACGGGACCATATAGCCAGGTACTCCGTACATGAATTGCAGGTGAACATACTGTCCGAGCAAATCGTGTACGGGGTAGGTAATTCCTCGGGGTGGGTCACCACGTACATTACGGCGGACAGTTCAGCATGCTGGGCGCTCATGATGCTGGGGAGCTTGATTACCCGGGCAATACCTGACCTTGGGTCATAGGCTCCGCACTCAGTGAGTCGTTTGCCAGCAGATACCATGCTGGATCCGTCCACGTAGATGTCCCGGCCTGTAGGGTGTAACCCAGCCCGAAGGCCAATGTTCACCTCCCATACCCCTTCGACGGAGATCCTGTGGGCTTTCCCTGGGTAGATTAGGTTGGCTACGAGCCTTGGCTCATGGGGGCCTTCTACTCTGAGGTCCATCTGGGAGAGGAGCAGGGTCCAGCGAGCAATGCGGGTCATCCCATCTAGGAGCATCTGAATAGGTGTGTGGTGGGTTAGGAGTGTTAGAGGAGACCCTCCCGTGAAGATCAAGGATCTTTTCACTGCCCAATGTGTGGCGAGGAGGTGTCTCTCACAGTTGGAGTACCCCTTCTCCACATCTGTGAGGATCCTGGAGGAGTAAACCACCGGTCTCAGCTGGCCGTGCCGCTCTTGAAGCAGCACTGAGCTCACTGTCCCCGCTGGCTGCCACCTCCAGGAAAAACTCCTTTCCTACATCTTTCGCTCCTAAGGCTGGCGCGGTCTGCAAGTCCTTCTTGAGCTGATTAAATGCTGCCTCACAAACCCTCATCCCAGTCCCACTCTACCCCCTTGTGTAGGAGCCTGAGCAGAGGGGCTGCGGTGGCTGCATAATCCTCAATGAAGTCTCTGCAGTACCCGATGAGTCCTAGAAAGGACCTTACCCCTGTCACTGTGTTGGGGGCTGGTAACTCCTGTACTGCCTCCCTTCTAGCCTTGTCTATGGCCCTTTCCCCAGCGCGCACAGTCAGCCCCAGGAATTTGACTTCCTTCTGGCCGATCTGTGCCTTATTCGGGTTTACTTTAAACCCTTCTTCTTTTAGCAGCTCCAGCAGCTCAGCCAGCAGTGGGCCATGTTCCTCCCCCTGATCGGTGAACAGGAGCAGGTCATCCACATACTGCACCAACTGCTGGGGTCTGCTAAAGCCCTTTAAACAGTTTGCCATGCGTTGGTGAAAAATGCTGGGCTGTTGTGGAAGCCCTGGGGAAGACAGTTCCACGTGTATTGTTGGCCCTTAAAGGTAAAGGCGAACTTGTACTGGTCCTCCCGATTTAAAAGAATGGACCAGAACCCATTTGAAATGTCCAACACCGTGAAAGTGGTCGCGGATGCTGGAATACTCCCTCTGAGGTCCGCTATGGCTGCTGCAGTGGGTGCACAGGCAGGGATATTCTTATTTAGTACTCGATAGTCCACGGTGGCCCTCCATGAGTTGTCCCATTTCTTAACCGGCCACAGTGGAGAGTTCACATGGGTTGCTATCGGTCTTAACACCCCTTGCTTTACCAGTGATCCCAGCGCCGTTGTCAGGACTACCTCTGCCTCCCTGGGGAAGTTATATTGCTTTTGTGGTTGGGTCATGGGGTCCCCTTCTATACTAACTTCCACCCCCGTTACCCTGCCACAGTCATGTTTGTGGGTGGCGAATGCTGCAAGGTGTGCCCGTACATATGCCTGGTACTCCACTGGGGTGTTACTGACCAGTAATTCCAAGTCATAACCCTCCTTTGGCTTCACGGTACACAACGTTCCCTTGGCCTCTTTTTCTGGGATCACCGCCACCTCATCTTCCCTGTCTGTCCCTATGGCTCCCCATAGACAGTGGTTCCTCAGATCCAAAAGGATCTAGTGGCTAATGATAAAATCAGCCCCCAGGATACATTTTCCCTCCTGCTCCCATTTCATCAGGACACACTTCCATTTGGTTTTGAGTGTCCCTAACTGAATGGTGAGCGGGATGGGAAACGAACCAGTTTGCTCGTTGCCTGTGAACCCCACTAGACTGTACGGGACCCCGTTCGATAGAGGTGAGGTAGCCGGGTTATCTGCATGTACAAGGGTGCAGGAAGCACCAGTATCTAGCAGGTAGGTCCCGTTCACTTTCTTCACCTCCATTGTAACGCACGGTCTCTTCCAGGCATCGTACTCCAGGGAACACAGGTACACAGGCTGCGCTGGCTCTAGTCATACACATGGGTGGGTTGGAGCAGAGGGATTTACCGTACCGGCTACTGTACCGGTTGCGGTAGCTACTGCTCCCAGTCCATTTATAAGTGTCTGTAGGGTGGCTACGAGTGTCTCATATGAGTCGGGTGTTCCTGCCCCGGCCTTACGGGCTGGGGTTGGAGCGGCCTTTCCCTTGCTCTCTTTCCAAGGGTTCCTACAGTCCTTCCTCCAGTGCCCACTTTTCCCACACCCAAAACATTCACCCCCTTTGTGGGGAGGGTTCCCACCTTCCTGATGCCACTCTCTCTTGCCTTGGCTGGGTTTAATCTCATGGACCTTCCCGTTCCGGTAAGCCAGGGTCAACTGTCCGACCACTGTCTCCTCGGTGGTTCTGGGGTCTCTTGGATCGAACCAGACCTGGGCTTTTGCCTTCACTCCAGGTAAGCTGTTTGCCACCAGGCTGCGGAGCCAGTGAGCCAGCTCGTTAGGGGCCAGGTGGGCCCGGTCAAGAACCCCACTACAGGCCCTTTCGTAGACCGGCCACAACCTGTCGGCGAAAGCCTGTGGAGTCTCCCCATGGAGCTGTACTGTCTTCTCCACTCGGGAGAAAGGACTCCCGTCGTTCATACCCATGGCCTCTAGAACCTCCTCCTTAACCGTAGCGTACGTGTTTCGCCCCATTCTGCTGTCCGCAGAGAGGGAATGGCACAGCTTGGTGTCACCCGTTAATATCCCCTGTGTGTTCCACTTCCAGGAAGTGTACCGAGGGATCTCCCTGTTGGGTGAGCTTACTTAGGTGGCCTATCATAGCGCTCAGTTTTTGGGTGTCATGGGGGCTATGAAATTGCTTACTAGGGGTCCTGCTGCCCCATTTGCACCAGGTGGGCCAAACGTCTGCTGCCGGACCGAGTGCATTGGCCCTGGTTCCAGCCCTCCTTGTATTGGCTTGCCTGCTTCCCCCTGCTACCAAACCGATTTAAAACTCGGGGCCGCCGGTGTTGGTAGTTCGCAATCCTTGCCTGCCCCAGACTCTGGTTGACACCCCCGCTGCTCTGGGCTGTTCCCAGGAGCTGCAGGCGGTGACTGCGTGGTTTCTCCTTGCTCTACCAGGTATTCCTGGGCTAAACCCGGGTTTATCAAGCACACCATGCCTTTAGCCCGGGATAGAGCAAGGTTCAAGCCTTGGATCAGCTGCTGGCAGGGGCCATGGTCACCAACCTCAAATTCCCTGGTACTGGCTACCTTATAGGCTACCTGAATGTCTTTCACCCTCTCCCCATAATCTTTAATTTGCTTGGCGAGGCAGGAATTCTATTCCCGCAATACAAGTTCGCTATACTTGGCTTCAATAATCTGACACTGTAAAAGGTCCAGTTGGGTTTTGTGCCTTTCTTTAGTGAGCTCTCTACTTTCCTTTCACTGTCCCACCTCTGTCCACAGCCTTTCCCCGACTCTGTCCCTTGCACTGGACCTCTCTTCTGCCTGCCTCAATACTCCCTTTAATTTCTCATTCTCCTCATCTAGAAGCCGGATCTGTCGCTGAAGGCAAATTAGCCAAATGGCCTTCTCTATTGACTTTTTATGGTCCTTGCTCTCGGTCCATTGAGCTGCAGCATCTTCTGGACGCTCAGCATACAATAGATTGAGTCCCCACTCCTGAGCCACATTTACCCTCTTAAACACATACGAGGAAATCCCCTCTTCCTTTTTGCTTCTTTTCATGAAACCAGTCTCTCTCTTATCACGTCCCTTGCCCCAGAGTCCCTTGGTGGTCGCCATTATGTAAGGGGTGATTTTCGGAGGGTCAGCTTTCCCTTCTGCCCTTAAATGAATCGCTCCCACACCCTTGGTTCTAGACTCTTGAATTATAAAGGGACTGTGACAGACTTGGGCAAACAATCGGTTTCAAGGTAGGAAGCAGGTATGGCTTTATTGTGTTTAAAAGGAAGCAAAAGGCACATCTTTAATAACACACAGACTAGGAAGAGCAATAGACACGAAGGGTACAACACGTTGAATAAATTGTCAACATACAGCATATGGGGAAAAGAATACAGCTTAAACTCCAAATGGGATAAAGAGGAGAATGCAGATACATTTACACAAGTTATCCAAGCCTCTCCCCTCCCAATTCCCCTGACTAACTAAGTTATAGCTCTGGGGGTTCAGGAGCTATGCTCACCAATCCCTTTTGACAGTTGCCGGTGAATCGCAGTTTCGGGGTTCGCTGTACTTGGCCTTCTAGGCGAGCCGTATCCCGGACGGAGGAGAGGACTTCGGACTGCGTAGTCTTCAGTTGGGGTGATGCAGTAAGTTGCGTTTTGAATGTATGGAGTAAGTACCCACTTTCTTTGGTTAGGAATAGTTTTAGTTAGTCCTTTTTGGTAATTTCTCACCCGTTGGTCGTTCAGAAGTAGATTGTAGAGTGGAATTAATGTCGATTCTTCGGTTTTTGCTGAGTTGGTTTCGGTTGGTCGTTTCGCTGGTTGTGGTGGCCCGGGTTGTCAATTTGGTTGCTGACAACCTTCCGTTTCGTGGGCCTCGTGCTGTTTGCATGCTCGGTCGGTCCTTGATGATTTCTTGCACTTTTCTCCACTCCTCCATTTCTTCACTCCCCACCTCCGGCTGCTTGTGTTCTTTTCCTTGTAAAACTGGGAATAGATATATCCCAAAAAGGCTTCCTTATCTCCCACCAAATCTGGCCCAGCTCTTTGTTTCAAGGGAGCTGCTCATTAGTTTTGAGCTCTCTTCTTTGTCAGAATTTGTCGGGCTTGTTCAGCAGTAATTTGATTGAGTTGTGTAGTTTCGATAATGGTTGGTAATTTGATTATCTCTTAGGGGGTGAATTGGTGTTGCATAGTTCCCCCAGACATCTGGGATCCTTAATACACGAATTTGCTTCACAGAGGTTAGCCCCATGTCATGTATTCGGTAACTCCTTTTTTCGCAGCCAAAATGTTGTAGAATCTTAAAATTGATATGCTGCTTCCCAGAGATGTTATGGGGATCTCAGGTTTCTGTAATTTAGGTACAAATTAAATTCCCTTGCTCATGAGTTGAAACACTGTGGGGGCTCCATGAATGCATCCCCTTTTATCCCCTGCAGGCCTCGTCTTCCTCTTTAAACTCATTTGTGTCCCCAAGTTTGTCCTTCCATTTTAAAAGTCCAGAAAGGGATTCTTCTCCTCTGCAGGGGAACAGGTACAAGGAATCTTTGCGAAATATTGGTAAATTCTACATCTCCAAAACAAGTAAAGCAAGTATTCAATATGGAAACCAAAACTGCACGCAGTATTCCAGGACTTGCCTCACCAATCTCCTTTATAACTGCAACAAGACTTCTCTGCTTTTATACTCCATCCCCTTTGCAATAAATGGACTGCATCCCAGAGTACTTAAGGAGGTGGCCTTGGAAATAGTGGATGCATTGACAGTCATTTTCCAACATTCCATTGACTCTGGATCAGTTCCTATGGAGTGGAGGGTAGCCAATGTAACCCCACTTTTTAAAAAAGGAGGGAGAGAGAAAACAGGGAATTATAGACTGGTCAGCCTGACATCAGTAGTGGGTAAAATGATGGAATCAATTATTAAGGATGTCATAGCAGTGCATTTGGAAAGAGGTAATATGATAGGTCCAAGTCAGCATGGATTTGTGAAAGGGAAATCATGCTTGACAAATCTTCTGGAATTTTTTGAGGATGTTTCCAGTAGAGTGGACAAGGGAGAACCAGTTGATGTGGTATATTTGGACTTTCAGAAGGCTTTCGATAAGGTCCCACACAAGAGATTAATGTGCAAAGTTAAAGCACATGGGATTGGGGGTAGTGTGCTGACATGGATTGAGAACTGGTTGTCAGACAGGAAGCAAAGAGTAGGAGTAAATGGGGACTTTTCAGAATGGCAGGCAGTGACGAGTGGGGTACCGCAAGGTTCTGTGCTGGGGCCCCAGCTGTTTACACTGTACATTAATGATTTAGACGAGGAGATTAAATGTAGTATCTCCAAATTTGCGGATGACACTAAGTTGGGTGGCAGTAGGATGCTATGAGGCTGCAGAGTGACTTGGATAGGTTAGGTGAGTGGGCAAATGCATGGCAGATGAAGTATAATGTGGATAAATGTGAGGCTATCCACTTTGGTGGTAAAAACAGAGAGACAAACTATTATCTGAATGGTGACAGATTAGGAAAAGGGGAGGTGCAACGAGACCTGGGTGTCATGGTACATCAGTCATTGAAGGTTGGCATGCAGGTACAGCAGGCGGTTAGGAAAGCAAATGGCATGTTGGCCTTCATAGCGAGGGGATTTGAGTACAGGGGCAGGGAGGTGTTGCTACAATTGTACAGGGCCTTGGTGAGGCCACACCTGGAGTATTGTTTACAGTTTTGGTCTCCTAACCTGAGGAAGGACATTCTTGCTATTGAGGGAGTGCAGCGAAGGTTCACCAGACTGATTCCCGGGATGGCGGGACTGACCTATCAAGAAAGAATGGATCAACTGGGCTTGTATTCACTGGAGTTCAGAAGAATGAGAGGGGACCTCATAGAAACGTTTAAAATTCTGACGGGGTTAGACAGGTTAGATGCAGGAAGAATGTTCCCAATGTTAAGGAAGTCCAGAACCAGGGGACACAGTCTAAGGATAAGGAGGAAGCCATTTAGGACCGAGATGAGGAGGAATTTCTTCACCCAGAGAGTGGTGAACCTGTGGAATTCTCTACCACAGAAAGTTGTTGAGGCCAATTCACTAAATATATTCAAAAAGGAGTTAGATGAAGTCCTTACTACTAGGGGAATCAAGGGGTATGGTGAGAAAGCAGGAATGGGGTACTGAAGTTGCATGTTCAGCCATGAACTCATTGAATGGCGGTGCAGGCTAGAAGGGCCAAATGGCCTACTCCTGCACCTATTTTCTATGTTTCTATGTTTCTATGTTTCTATGTTTCTCTGTTTCTATGTTTCTATTCCATTGGCCTTCTGATCAATTGCTGTACCTGCATACGAACCTTTTGTGTTTCATGCACAAGTACCCGCAGGTCCCGCTGTTACTGCAGCACTGTGCAATTTTTCTCTATTTAAATAATAACTTGTCTTTGATTTTTTCTGCCAAAGTGCATAACCTTGCACTTTCCAACATTATATTCCATCTGCCAAATTTTTGCCCACTCACTTAGCCTGGCTATGTTGTTTTGCAGATTTGTTGTGTCCTCCTCACACATTGCTTTTCCTCCAATCTTTGGCTATGTTACACTCGGTCCCTTCTTCCAAGTTGTTAATATAGCTTATAAAGAGTTGGGGTCCCAGCACTGATCCCTGCAGCACCCCACTAGTTACTGTTTACCAACCAGAGAATGAACCATTTATCCCGACTTTCTGTTTTCTGTTAGTTAGCCAATCCTCTATCCATTCTAATATATTACCCCCAACCCCTTGTGCAGTAATCTTTTATGTGGCACCTTGTCAAAATGCATTCTGGAAGTCCAAATACACCACATCCAATTGGTTCCCCTTTATCCACCCTGTTCATTACATCCTCAAAGAATTCCAGCAAATTTGTCAAACATGACTTCCCTTTCATAAATCCATGCAGACTCTGCCTGACTGAATTATTTTTTTCCAAAAGCCGGAGGAGCAGTGACCGGAGGAGGTGTGAGCAGCGGCCTATAAAGGCCCAGCGGGAGTCCGGGGATGGGCGGCAGTCGGAGGAGCAGCGGCTGGAGGAGCAGCGAGCAGCGAGCTGCAGCTGGTGCAGGGTCAAAAGTAAGAAAGAATTCACAAGTAATCAAAGGGTGACGTCACAGCCAAGAGGGTAAGTGATTGGCTGGTTGAGTGGTGAGTAGTTTTCTGTTTCTTTGTCTTACTTCTTGTTCTTAGCAGCAAGAAACCTTTGGCATGTTGCCAAATTAAGTAATCCAATGGTTAAGTCATGGCAGGAGAGCTCGGACACGTGTCATGCTCCTCCTGTGCTATGTGGGAAGTCAGGGGCGCTTCCAGTGTTCCTGATGACTACATGTGCAGGAAGTGTATCCAGCTGCAGCTCCTGACAGGCCACATTGCGGCACTGGAGCTGCGCATGGAGTCACTCTGGAGCATCCGCGATGCTACGGATGTCGTGAATAGCACATTTAGTGAGTTGGTCACTCCGCGGGTAAAGGTTACTCAGGCAGATAGGGAATGGGTGACCATCAGGAAGAGCAGTGGAAGGAAGGTAGTGCAGGAGTACCCTGGCGCCATCCCCCTGCAAAACAGATACACCACCTTGGGTACTGTTGGAGGAGATGACTCATCAGGGAAGGCAGCAGCAGCCAAGTCCATGGCACCAGGGGTGGCTCTGCTGCACAGGAGGGCAGGAAAAAGAGTGGGAGAACTATAGTGAAAGGGGATTCTATTGTAAGGGGGAAAGATAGATGTTTCTGCGGCTACAATCGAGACTCCAGAATGGTATGTTGCCTCCCTGGTGCAAAAGTCAAGGATGTCTCGGAGCGGCTGCAGTGTATTCTGGAGGGGAAGGGTGAACAGCCAGCTGTTGTGGTACATATAGGTACCAACGATATAGGAAAAAAATGGGATGAGGTCCTACAAGCTGAGTTTAGGGAGCTAGGAATTAAATTAAAAAGTAGGATCTCAAAGGTAGTAATCTCAGGATTGCTAACAGTGCCACGTGCTAGTCGGAGTAGGAATTGCAGGATAGCTCAGATGACTATGTGGCTTGATGAGTAGTGCAGGGGGGAGGGATTCAAATTCCTGGGACATGGGAACCGGTTCTGGGGGAGGTGGGACCAGTACAAACCGGACGGTCTGCACCTGGTCAGAACCGGAACCAATGTCTAGGGGAGTGTTTGCTAGTGCTGTTAAGGAGGGGTTAAACTAATATGGCAGGGGGATGGGAACCTATGCAGGGAGATAGAAGGAAGTAAAATGGGTGCAGAAGCAAAAGATAGAAAGAAGAAAAATAAAAGTGGAGGGCAGAGAAACACAAAGCAAAAATCAAAAAGGGCCACATTACAGCAAAATTCTAAAGGGAGAAAGTGTTTTAAAAAGACAAGCCTGAAGGCTCTGTGCCTCAATGCGAGGAGTATTCGTAATAAGGTGGACGAATTAACTGCATCAACAGCAATTAACAAATCTGATATAATTGGGATTACAGAGACATGGCTCCAGGGTCACCAAGGCTGGGAACTCAACATCCAGAGGTATTCAACATTCAAGAAGGATAGACAGAAAGGAAAAGGAGGTCGGGTAACGTTGCTGGTTAAAGAGGAAATTAACGCAATAGTAAGGAAGGACATTAGCTTGGATGGTGTGGAATCTGTATGGATAGAGCTGTGGAATACCATAGGGCAGAAAACGCTCGTGGGAGTTGTGCACAGACAACCAAACAGTAGTAGTGAGTTTGGGGACAGCATCAAACAAGAAATTACGGATGCGTAAAGGTACAGCAGTTATCATGGGCAACTTTAATCTACATAGAGATTGGGCTAACCAAACTGGTAGAAATACAGTGGAGGAGGATTTCCTGTCGTGTATTAGGGATGGTTTTCTTGAAAAATATGTCGAGGAACCAACTAGAGGGCTGGCTATCCTACACTCGGTGATGTGGAATGAGAAAGGACTAATAGCAATCTTGTTGTGCGAGGCCTCTTGGGGAAGAGTGACCACAATATGGTACAATTCTTTATTAAGATGGAGTGTGGCACAGTTAATTCAGAGACGAGAATCCTGAACTTGAGGAAAGGTAACTTCAATGGTATGAGATGTGAATTGGCTAGAATAGACTGGCAAATGAGACTTAAAGGGTTGATGGTGGATAGGCAATGGCAAACATTTAAAGATCATATGGATGAACTTCAACAATTGTACATCCCTGTCTGGAGAAAAAACTGAAACGGGGAATGTGGCTCAACCGTGGCTAAGAAGGGAAATTAGGGATAGTGTTAATTCCAAGGAGAGGCATATAAATTGGCCAGAAAAAGCAGCAAACCTGAGGACTGGGAGAAATTTAGAATTCAGTCGAGGAGGACAAAGAGTTTAATTAGGAGCGGAAAAATAGAGTATAAGAGGAAGCTTGCAGGGAACATAAAAACTGACTGTAAAAGCTTCTGTCGATATGTGAAGAGAAAAAGATTAGTGAAGACAAACGTAGGTCATTTGCAGTCAGAATCAGGTGACTTTTTAATGGGGAACAAAGAAATGGCAGACCAATTGAACAAATACTTTGGTTCTGTTTTCACGAAGGAAGATACATATAACCTTCCGGAAATACTAGGAAACCGAGGGTCTAGCGAGAAGTCGGAACTGAAGGAAATCTTTATTAATCAGGAAATTGTGTTAGACAAATTGATGGGATTGAAGGCCAATAAATCCACAGGGCCTGATAGTCTTCATTCCAGAGTATTTAAGGAAGTAGCCCGAGAAATAGTGGATGCATTGGTGATCATTTTCCAACAGTCTATCGACTCTGGATCAGTTCCTATGGACTGGAGGGGAACTAATGTAACAACACTTTTTAAAAAAGGAGGGAGAGAGAAAATGTATAATTATAGACCAGTTAGCCTGACATCAGTAGTGGGGAAAACGCTGGAATCAATTATTAAAGATGAAATAGCAGCGCATTTGGAAAGCAGTGACAAGATCGGTCCAAGTCAGCATGGATTTATGAAAGGGAAATCATGCTTGACAAATCTTCGAGAATTTATTTAGGATGCAACTAGTAGAGTGGACAAGGGAAAACCAGTGGATGTAATGTGTTTGAACATTTAAAAAGCTTTTGACAAGGTCCCACACAAGAGATTAGTTTGCAAAATTAAAGCATATGGTATTGGGGGTAATTTATTGACATGGGTAGAGAACTGGTTGGCAGATAGGTAGCAGGGAGCAGGGATAAATGGGTCCTTTTCAGTATCGCAGGCAGTGACTAGTGGGATGCCACTGGACTCAGTGTTGGGATCCCAGCTATTTACAATATACATCAACGATTTAGATGGAATCAACGGAATTGATTGTAATATCTCCAAGTTTGCAGGTGACTCTAAGCTGGGTGGCGGTGTGAGCTGTGAGGAGGATGCTAATAGGCTGTAGGGTGACTTGCCCAGGTTAGGTGAATGGGCAAATACATGGCAGATGCAGTATAGTGTAGATAAATGTCAGGTTATCCACTTTGGTGGCAAAAACGTGAAGGCAGAATATTATCTGAATGGTGACAGATTAGGAAAAGGGGAGGTGCAACGTGACCTGGGTGTCATGGTACATCAGTCATTGAAAGTTGGCATGCAGGTACAGCAGGCGGTGAAGAAGACACATGGTATGTTGGCCTTCATAGCTGGGGAATTTGAGTATTGGAGCAGGGAGGTCTTACTGCAGATTTACAGGGCCTTGGTGAGGCGTCACATGGAATATTGTGTTCAGTTTTGGTCTCCTAATCTGAGGAAGGATGTTCTTGCTATTGAGGGAGTGCGGCGAAGGTTCACCAGACTTATTCACGGGATGGCAGGACTGACATATGAGGAGAGACTGGATCGACTGGGCCTGCATTCACTGGAGTTTAGAAGAATGAGAGGGGATCTCATAGAAACATATAAAATTCTGACGGGACTGGACAGGTTAGAGGCAGGAAGAATGTTCCCGATGTTGGGGAAGTCCAGAACCAGGGGTCAGAGTCTAAGGGATAAGGGGGAAGCCATTTAGGACCGAGATGTGGAGAAACTTCTTCACTCAGAGAGTTGTTAACCTGTGGAATTCTTTGCCACAGAAGAGTTGTTGATGCCAGTTCGTTAGATATATTCAAGAGGGAGTTAGATGTGGCCCTTATGGCTAAAGGGATCAAGGGGTATGGAGAGAAAGCAGGAAAGGGGCACTGAGCTGAATGATCAGCCATGATCTTATTGAATGGTGGTGTGGCTCGAAGGGCCGAATGGCCTTCTCCTGCACCTATTTTCTACGTTTCTATGTTTCTATGTCCTGCTACTGCTTTTTTAATAATGGACTCCAACATTTTCCCAACCACAGACGTTAGGCTAACTGGTCTATAGTTTCCTGCTTTTTGTCTTCCTCCTTTTTTAAATAGGGGCATTACATTTGCAGTTTTCCAATCTGCTGGGTCCTCCCCAGAATCCAGGCAGTGCATGTCCACAGATCCCTGAAAGTAGCAGGCCAGGTAGATAAGGTGGTTAAGAAGGAATATGGAATGCTTGCCTTTATTATCCGAGGAATGGAATACAAGAGATGGGGTCGCTGGGGCAGGTTTGGCCACTGCTGGAGTACTGCGTGCAGTTCTGGTCGCCATATTACAGGAAGGACATGATTGCACTGAAGAGGATACAGAGGAGATTTACGAGTCTGTTGCCGGGAGTGAAGAATCTTAGCCATGAGGACAGATTGGATCGGCTGGATTTGTTTTCCATGGAACAGAGCCTGAGGGGAGACTTCATTGAGGTGTATAAAATTATGAGGGGCCTAGATATAGTGGATAGAAAGGGCCTATTTCCCTTAGCAGAGGGGTCATCAACAAGGAGGCATAAATTTAAAGTAATTGATAGAAAGTTTAGAGGGGAAATTTCTTCACGCAGAGGGTTGTGGGGGTCTGGAACTCACTGCTTGAAAGGGTGGTAGAGGCAGAAACCCTCACCACATTTTAAAAGTGCTTGGATGTGCACCTGAAGTGCCGTAACCTGCAGGGTTATGGACCTAGAGCTGGAAAATGGGATTAGGCTGGAAAGCCTCTTGTTGGCCGACGCGGACACGATGGGCCGAAATGGCCTCCTTCCGTGCTGTAAACTTCTATGATTCTATGATCTCCTTCACAAAGAGTTGAGGTGCGTGTGAGGTGACTTGAGCACATCTTTCCTCACGTGACAACATTTCAAAGGCAACTCAACGACTGTAAAGCACTTTGGGGCATCATGAGTTCCTGACAGACGCTGCAGAAATGCAAGTCCTTCTTTGCAAAAGTTCGATGCAAATTCAAAATTCGCGGCAAAATGAGGGCTCGTCCGGGATTTGAACCCGGGACCTCTCGCATATTTCAAACAACAACCCCAAAGCGAGAATCATACCTCTAGACCAACAAGCCAACTATGTAGTTTATGTGGCGACAAGGTGTAACCATTATTAAGCATTTTTAGTTTGTTGCTATTCCTGATTGTAGGAGCACATGAGACGGAATCAGACTTTGTCTTTTTGACATGTCTTCTGAAGCGCCACACGGTCCCACTCCTGCAGTCAATGAGCTGTCGGGACGTTAATGTATCCATCATCATCATCATCATAGGCGGTCCCTCGAAACGAGGATGACTTGCTTCCACGCCAAAAAAGGATGAGTTCATGGTAGTATGGTGTTACTCCTCCCTGTGCGATCCCCAAGTTTGGCCAGGGAGCGTACAGCACCTTTGGTGCCTGACCTGACGGCCTCTGCGTTTCACTCAACAAGTGAGACACCATAAGTAAAGAATAATCGCGAGTTGACAGACAACCAAAAAGTGGGAAGCTATTCTGATCCCGGCAGGAACTTCTATATTTCTGAAAATGTCCCACCAAGGTGGAATTGTGATCTCTAGAATCTTTCTCCCGATCTCAATTGTTTTCTGTTCTCGAGAATTGAAATGTTTTTGTGAGATTACTACAGCTGCTAGCAGAGCAGTAAGTTGTTCGGGTAGTGGGGGAATTTCATCGCCAAATGTACAACATAATCCTGCAGGTTTGTGATGTTTTCTCTCACAGTGAGGTGAACAGTGGAGGGTTCAGGAATGGGGACAATCCGTTCCTGGGCCACTTGAACTTCTGCCTCGGGTTCAAAGCAAAAACTGCTGTCACTGACCGGACACCAGAAGTGACCATGTTGGTAGTGGGGCGCACTGGTGGTGACACAATATGTCCCACCCCCGATGTATGCTCCCTGTGGAGGGACATGGTTTTGTGCCATTACCTCCATGGTACAGTTGATAGACTGTGCACCAGCAGCTTTAAACCCACACTGTGGTTTAGAATAGGTGTTCAAGTGCTGGGGACACAGTATTATGTGTGCACCCGGAGAGGTCAGTACCCGTCATAGCGTGTTCCCACTTTATGACATAGGGTGGGACTGCTGTGAAATGAACATGTGCACCTCCTTGAATGACTCCAATGTTCTCCACCCTGTATACAGTGTGGGAAGGGCTGTCCCACCCATGACCGACATCCTTAGTACTATCCCCATGATGGTGTGATTAGAACATCGCGATCGACTGGGACAGGGTAAGTTTCAGAAGCTAGGCCGAGCTGGCACGGGCTTCGTGAGTTACTGTACGGGTGGAGGGCTGCAAGGTGCTTGTTACTGATCCAGGAGGGGACTAAACCTTGTTTTAAATCCTCCAGGTTGTTGTGGCCCTCGTCCAACAACCATGCCCCGTACAGCACACACACCTCGTTTTGTGCAACCTGGTCAGAAGCATTCCTATCCTCCCGTATGAGTGCATTCCCTGTCTGTGCATGTTTTTCCAGCTCAGCCACGATTTCCTTTCAATGGATCATCATAGCCTGGTCCTCATGTAGCTCTGAGCCTTCTCCTGTGTTTTCTTCTTTCATGATGTTTCTCAGTTGGTTCTGTAGACCATTTATCTGCATGTGTAGTTCGATATCGTCCAGGCTATTTATCACAGAGGATCCTGCATGATATGCAGTTAAAATGTCGTTCAAGGTGCCCCTTCTAGGTCTTCCCGTGCCCATGGTGTCCCTAGCGTACAGGATGTATATATCTGTTTTGTCTACATTCTCAAATTCGAACTCATAAAAGTTCTTGAACATTTCTCTGAGTAGGGCCTGGTATAGCTGCTCTGTTTCCTTCGGGCACCAGTCAGGTATATGCACCTCGGTAAAGTTTAAAATAACTGAAGCTACTGCATAATGTAGCCCCTGGTATAACACCTTTTCGGTTGGTACCAATACTAATCCATTCCCGAGTCACTTGGTGGTGGTCGGACACCTTTCTGTTATTGTTCTCACTGGCGGGGTCGTGGGCAGGGGTTTCTTAATGTGTGCTATAAGTTCGGTGGTGTTAATTGGGAGTGGGGAGTGTGGGACCACACACTCGTGTAGGCTGGAATCCCACCCCATCCCTTCCCCGTCATCTTGCCATTGCCTGGCAAAGGCGATTGATATGTCTGCAGGACAGATCTCCTCTGACCACCACATGCAGACGTAAATTCCCTGTTCAGACTCCCACCACTTGTTCTAACACACCTTCACTCCTCCCCGTGTCCCCGTGATGGTACGGTACGTGTCATTCCCGAGTCTTTCCCAGTCAGAGTGCTGATCCCCCACATCCTTGCTCAGCTTCCTGAGCCAGCACCATCTACCCAGGGGAATCTTTCCTTTACAAGTCAAACATACACGTTTTCCCTCCGTGACACTGACCCACGCAGCAACGACCCGTATCCTGGGGCATGGAACGGAGGCCTCCCCAGAGGTAAACCCTTCCTGGCTGGAGTAGTGGGTGGAATGAGACCCCATCCACCCTGGCCACCTTCCCTCGTGGGCGGACACGGCGAGCTCTTCCACACCCGGGGTGTCACCCGCTGCAGTCACGATCGGTGCTCTCTCTCCTGAGACCATAAATGGGGGATTCTTCCACGTCTCCTCAGCTGTCACTGCTCATCCTTATCAGGGTGAGCAGGAACAGGACCCTGTTCATGTTGTTATCGATCTTGTAGTGCCTCTTTTACTGCCGACAAGGTGGGGTCTTTTCCTTTCCCCAATACATATGTCACTATTTAGTCACCGGCTGTCGGCTGAAACTCTTAACTTCTATATTCATATAAACATCCTTATCCTATTCTACTCGTTTCACACCTTCCAGACGTGTGGTTTCTTTTCGGTTGTGGTGCCTGAAATCATTACACGCATAATCTACACTACGCTAGATTCTTACTAAACATACCTTAACACATATCGTATTATTTATGTACATCTGCCACCCATCTCCGGGTGGCCAGGTTAATTCCTGTCCTTCTCTTTTCTTCCCTGGCCTCTGTGTTTCCAGCGGGGCCGGTCGTAGGTCGGACTGTACCGCAGGACCTGGAGTGTCCTGACCGGAGGTGGGTCTGAGTCCCACACTATTGGGGGAATGTCCCCTCCGGTGATACAGCACACCGCTCCTTTGGGGGTGGCTGCCTGGTTCATTTTGTCCCCTGGGGGTTCTGCCTGGTTGAGGGCCGTGGGCTGGGGACCCCCAATTAGTGGCTGGTCCACCACTATCTCTTCTGGGGCTCCCTCGTCGCCCGAGGCTACCGGCTGGGTGTCCCTGCTCGCAGGCTGGTCCTTGATCTTAGGTACCCTTTCACGGCAGGTCCCTCTCCCGGGGCTGAACCACTTAAATTGGGGCGCTGGTGACCACGGTGCCTTAGGCCGTGGTGTGCGGAGAGTCCTTCTCAGGGTTTTGACCCCTGGGGGTGCGTCCAAGTCCCAGCTCCTCCAGTAACTCAGTCCACCGCCCCTCTGGGTACAGTCTATGGGTCTGCCACGTCCCCTGTGGGATTTCCACAGTCGGAGGCTGCTGGCTGAGGGTCCCTGCCTTTAGCACGGTTCCTTGTTCCTGGCTGTCCCTTACGTTTCGCTGCTGTCCCGGGGTTGAAAAGTTTGCACTGGTTTATGTGGAACCACTTTGTACGGCGAGGCATTTTCACGGCACAGATCATGGGGCTTGCCTTGTCGACAATGTGGTACGGCCCCATGTACAGTGCCTCATAAACCCCTACTCGAGCGTAGTTGCTGACCATAACCTGGTCCCCTATCTCCCATTCGTGGTGTTTGCGGGGCTCGAGCAGCAGTCAGTTGCTCCGATGCTGTTTTCCCATATTGTCAGCAGCCTGCCAGTGAATCTGTTTAATGTGTTCAAACAGGTTCCTGACAAAGCTGTCCCGGCTCGCTTCCCTAAGCTGACCTTCCGTGAGTACCGGGGCTAACACATGCGTGGGGGTTCGCCTGGCTCTGCCGGTCATGAGCTCATACGGGGTGTTGTAGAGAGTAGAAATATATATATAGACTTAGGCATTAGGCACCTGCTGGATATTTAAAACTCACATAAGCTTAAATGGACACACACATAAAATGGCTGCCCAGGCATTATGGGAAATCAGGTAGTCAAACTGTGAACTGTTGAACGTTCACTGACCGAGCAATAACCCTGTGAGGCCCACTGTAGGAATGCCTGGGAAGACAGAGATAAGAAGGAAACCATCTCCTGTGAACAAGGCCATAAACCAATTAATTCCCCAGGAAGAAAGATAAGAGGGAAACCATTTGCTGTAAACAAGGCTATATACCAATTATTTCTCCCAGATGAAAGAACTAGGGAGAGAACCTATAAAGCCATCGATCAGCCCAAGCTGACAATAACCGAACATATGGTTCCCTGGATACTAGGAGAATTCTATTGGGTTAAAAGAACCTATATGTAATCTATAATCGTTGTGATTGGCTTGTGTCCAGCCGTGATGGGCTGTGTAACTGTAGTAAACTGTTTTGTAACTGTTGTGAAACATATAAAGGTACATGTAACTCTTTGTTCTGTGAAGAGAAACCTGGATACGGTCCTGAGTTTTTCCTTCCCGCTGAGCGTAATAAAAGCTGCATCAGCATTGGTACCGACCCTGAGTGTTGAGTGATTCTTCTAAGAAAACACTAACGCTAACACGGGGAGTACCCCGTGATCTTTGACTGGCTGGCCCGGATCCCTATGAGGACCAGTGGTCGGACCTCTACCCACCTCTTGGGTGAGTCCCCTGTCTCTTTTCGCAGTCTTTCTTTGATGTTGCGGTTTAAACGCTCCACGGGCCCGGATGACTGTGGGTTGTGGGCGACATGCCATTTCTCTTTGATGCTGAGCACCTTAATGGTTCCTGCATCACCTGCCTGGTGAAGTGGCTCCCCTGGTCGGAATCCACGTACTGGGGTAGTCCCCATCGGGAGAACACCTCCCTGACCAGGATCCTGGCTGTTCCCAGGGCAGTGGCTGTTCGGCATGGGAAGGCTTCCACCCATTTGGTGAATACATCCACCAACACTAGACAGTACTGGTAACCTCCCTGGGCGGTGGGTCGAGGCCCAATGTAATCGACCTGGATCGACTGCCAGGATCCCTCTACCCTCCTGATATGTCCCATAGACACCTTCCTTTTCTGGGCGTCGGGGTTGTTGGCAGCGCACACCAGACAGCTGGCACAGAACTCGCGGACGTCTTCCCTGAGTCCTGGCCACCACCCTGCCTGTTCCACCTGTTGCCAAGTGGTCTCAGGTCCAGGATGTCCTGCTCCTGGACCCTCGTGGTCCAGCTGGAGGAATTCTCTCTGCTGTTGTTGGGGTACTACCCATTGCTCCCCCCTGAACAGCATGCCTTCTGTACGGGCCGTCTACCCTTTCCCCTTTTTCTAGCGTGTTCAGGACAGTTTTAGGGACGGGGTCTTGGATCTGAACCGTTTTTAGGTCCGGGGACAATGCTACCCCTACCCTCCCTGTCATCCCAATCCTGCCCCTGACTGCTGCGATGGGGCCTGGGTTGTACGGATCCTAGAGCTTGCCCGTGCGCGCACCTTGCTTGGCCAACATGTCAGCCTGCTGGTTTCCCTCGCTACGGGGTTCAGTGGTGGAATGTGCCTTCACTTTATGTATATAGATCTTCCCTTCCTCCCCCACGGCTGTCATGATCTTTTCCAGTCGGGGCTTAATTGCCAGGGGTCTCCCGTCTGCAGATGTGTATCCGCGACGGGACCAGATAGCCAAGTACTCTATACACGAATTGCATGTGAACATACTGTCCGAGAAAATCGTGTGTCGGGTGGGGAATTCTTCGGGGTGTGTGACTACATATACCACCGCTGACAGTTCAGCGTGCTGGGCACTCATCGTACTGGGGAGTTTAATCACCAGGGCAATGCCTGCCTCTGGGTCATAAACTCCACAGCCTGTGAGTCGTTCACCTGCAAATCCGTTCTTGAGATCTCTCGGCTTGTGGGATGTAACCCAGCCCGAAAACCTATGCTAATTTCCCATACCCCTTCTATGGAACACCGGTGGGCGTTCCCTGGATAGATCATGTTGGCTGCGAGTCTTGGCTCGCAGAGACTCTTACCCCTTAAGTCCATCTGGGAGAGGAGTAGGGTCCAGCGAGCAATGCGGGCACTGCTCTCTGTCCCGTCCTTGATCCTCCTGTCCAGGAGCATTTGGATGGGCGTATGGTAGGTAAGGAGTGTGATAGGGGATCCCCTGTGAAGATCAGTGATCTTTTCACAGCCCAGTGAGTGGCTAGGAGGTGCCTCTCAAAGTTGGAGTATCCCTTCTCCACATCCGTGAGTATCCTGGAGGAGTAGACCACTGGTCTCAGCCGGCCGTGCCGCTCTTGGAGCAGTACTGCACTCAGGCTGTCCCCACTGGCTGCTACCTCCAGGAAAAACTCTTTACCCCCAACAATAGCCCCGAGAGCTGGCACGGTCTGCAGGTCTTTATTGAGTTGGATAAATGCTGCCTCGCAACCTTCGTCCCATTCCCACTCCACTCCCTTGTGTCGGAGTCGGAGCAGAGGGGCTGCTGTGGCTGCATAATCCTCAATGAGATCTCTGCTGTACCCGGTTAGCCCGAGAAAAGATCTTACTCCTGTCACTGTGTTGGGGGCTGGTAACTTCTGCACTGCTTCCCTTCTAGCTTTGTCAATGGCCCTTTCCCCAGCGCGCACAGCCAATCCCAGGAATTTTACTTCCTTCAGGCCGATCTGTGCCTTTGTGGGATTCACTTTAAACCCTTCTTCTTTCAGCAGCTCCAGCAGTTCAGCCAGCAGTGGACCATGTTCCTCCCCCTCATCGGTGAATAGGAGCAGGTCATCCACACACTGTACCAGCTGCTGGGGTCTGCTGAGGCTCTTTAAACAGTTGGCTATACATTGATGGAAAATACTGGGGCTGTTGTGGAAGCCCTGAGGGAGACAGTTCCAAGTGTATTGCTGTCCTTTAAAGGTAAAAGCAAACTTGTACTGACCTTCTCTTCTTAAAGGTATGGACCAAACCCGTTGGAAATATCCAGCACCGTGAAGGTGGTCGCGGAGGCTGGGATACTTCCAATGAGGTCATCCAACGGCAGCAACCGTGGGTGCACAGCCAGGGATGTTACGGTTGAGTACTCGATAGTCCACCGTGGCTCTCCAGGTGTTGTCCCGTTTCTTAACCGGCCACAACGGAGAGTTCACATGGGTAGCTATTGGTCTCAATACCCCTGTTTCACTAAAGAACCCAAGGCTGTTTCCATGTCTGCCTCCGCCTCCCTGGGGAAGTTATACTGTTTCTACGGTCGGGTCATAGGGTCCCCATCTATGCTAACCTCGACCCCGTTTATCCTCCCACAGTCGTGTTTGTGAGTGGCAAAAGCTGCAAGGTTTGCCCTCACATACTCTTGGTACTCCATTGGAGTGTTACTGACCAGTGATTCAAGGTTGTAACACTCCTTGGCTTCATGGTACACACCGTCCCTTTTCCCCATTTTTCTGGGATAACCATCACATCACTCTCCTGTCCCATACATACTGACCCCGAAAGACAATGGTTTCTTAAATCCACGAGGATCCCATGGCCTCGAATGAAGTCAGCCCCCAGGATCCCTCTCCCTTCCTGTTCCCACTTCATCAGGACACAAGTCCATTTGGTGTGGAGTGTTCCGAAACGAATAGAGAACGGAACGGAGAAAGAGCCAACCTTCTCGGTGCCTGTGAAACCCACCAAGCTCTAGGGGACCCCGCTAGACAGAGGTGAGGCGGTGGGGTTATTTACATAGACAAGGGTGCTTGATGCACCGGTATCCAGCAGGTCAGTCCCTTTCACCTTTTCCACCTCCATCTGAACAGTCGGTCTCCCCCACGCATCGTACTCGAGGGAACACAGGGGAACAGGCTGTGTCTGTTCTAGTCACTGTTTTGGCTGGGATGGGGCAGATGGGATTTCGGTACCGGTGGCGGTGGCTACCCTCCCAGAGCCATCCAGCATTGTTCGCAGCGCAGTCAGAAATATATCAAACGGGTGGGGAGGGGCTGGCTTCTCAGTCTCGGTCTTTTGGGCAGGGGCAGGAGAACTCTTCCCTGCGCTACACTTCCATGGGTCTGGAGAAGGGACTCCCATCATTACAGCCCATGGCTTCTCGAATATCTTCCTGGACAGCAGCACATGTCCTCTGCCCCCTTTTGCTCTCGGCAGATAGGAACCTGTACAGCTTGCTGTCCAGTGAGAGGAGGTGCATATTTGCTATCTCGGCATCATCACACGCGTTAATATCCCCTGCCTGTTCCACTTCCATAAAGTGGACCGAGGTGTCCCCCTTTGGGGTGAGCTTTCCCAGGTGACTTATCATAGCCCTAAGCTGTTGGGTCGTGTGGGGAACCACAAACTGACTTTCCAGGGGCCCCAGACCCCCAGCACCGGTGGGCGGGCCAAACATTTGTTGCCGGACTGGGCACATTGGCCCTGGTTCTGGCCCTTCCTGTTCTGGCTCGCCTACCCCTCCTCCCTGCTGCCAAGCCAAGCTGAAACTCGGTGCCACAGGTGGTGGTGGTCCGCTATCCCTGTCCGCCCCACAACTCGTTCACCCTCCTGCTGCCGAACCGGTATAGTCACCGGCACCACAGGTGGTGATTGAACAGTTTCCTCCTTCTGTTCCAGGTTTACCCGGGCCGTACCCAGGTTTATTAGGAATACCATGCCTTTTGCCTTGGACAGAGCAAGGGTTAAACTTTTGATTTGTTGCTGGCAGGGACCGTGGTCTCCTGACTCAATCGTGCTGGCTACTTTATAAGCTGCTGTACGTCTCTTAACTTCTCCTCCAACTCTTTTACTTGAAGGGTGAGGCGAGTGTTTTCCTCCCACAGTATCTTTTCATTATTCTTAGCCTCGGTAACCTGACACTGTAAATAGTTCTGGCTGTTTTTGAACCTTTCCATTCGCTGTGTCTTTCCATGTTTTAGCTTCCGGAGTTCTCTCCACACCTTTCTTCTGCCATAGCCCTGTCATGTGATGTTTCTGCACATTCACATCGTTCTGCCTGCAGTGACTCGATGTTCTTATCTCGGAGTTGGACCTGTCGCTGCAGGCAGGCCAACCAAATTGCCTTTTCTACTGATTCCTTATGGTCCTTGCTGGGTGTCCAGGGCCGCAGCGTATCCTGGATGCTCAGCGCGCAACAGACCAAGCACCCATTAAATAAGAACATAAGAATTAGGAACAGGAGTAGGCCATCTAGCCCCTCGAGCCTGCTCTGCCATTCAACAAGATCATGGCTGATCTGGCCGTGGACTCAGCTCCACTTATCCGCCCGCTCCCCATAACCCTTAATTCCCTTATTGGTTAAAAATCTATCTATCTGTGACTTGAATACATTCAATGAGCTAGCCTCAACTGCTTCCTTGCGCAGAGAATTCCATAGATTCACAAGCCTCTGGGAGAAGAAATTCCTTCTCAACTCGCTTTTAAATTGGCTCCCCCATCTTTTGAGGCTGTGCCCCCTAGTTCTAGTCTCCCAGACCAGTGGAAACAATCTCTCTGCCTCTATCTTGTCTATCCCTTTCATGATTTTAAATGTTTCTATAAGATCACCCCTCATCCTTCTGAACTCCAACGAGAAAAGACCCAGTCTACTCAATCTATCATCATAAGGTAACCCCCTCATCTCCGGAATCAGCCTAGTGAATCGTCTCTGTACCCCCTCCAAAGCTAGTATATCCTTCCTGTAGTAAGGTGACCAAAACTGCGCGCAGTACTCCAAGTGCAGCCTCACCAATACCCTTTACAGTTGCAGCAGGACCTCCCTGCTTTTGTACTCCATCCCTCTCGCAATGAAGGCCAACATTCCATTCGCCTTCCTGATTACCTGCTGCACCTGCAAACTAACTTTTTGGGATTCATGAACAAGGACCCCCAGGTCCCTCTGCACCACAGCATGTTGTAATTTCTCCCCATTCAAATAATATTCCCTTTTACTGTTTTTTTTCCCAAGGTAGATGACCTCACATTTTCCGACATTGTATTCCATCTGCCAAACCTTAGCCCATTCGCTTAACCTATCTAAATCTCTTTGCAGCCTCTCTGTGTCCTCTACACAACCCGCTTTCTTCCCAGTAATCTTTGTGTCATCTGCAAATTTTGTTCCACTACACTCTGTCCCCTCCTCCAGGTCATCTATGTATATTGTGCACAGTTGTGGTCCCAGCACCGATCCCTGTGGCACATCACTAACCACCGATTTCCAACCCGAAAAGGACCCATTTATCCCGACTCTCTCCTTTCTGTTAGCCAGCCAATTCTCTATCCATGCTAATACATTTCCTCTGACTCCACGTACCTTTATCTTCTGCAGTAACCTTTGTGTGGCACCTTATCGAATGCCTTTTGGAAATCTAAATACACCACATCCATCGGTACACCTCTATCCACCATGCTCATTATATCCTCAAAGAATTCCAGTAAATTAGTTAAACATGATTTCCCCTTCATGAATCCATGCTGCGTCTGCTTGATTGCACTCTTCCTATCTAGATGTCCCGCTATTTCTTCCTTAATGATAGTTTCAAGCATTGATGAGTGACATTCACTTTCTTATACACATCGGAGGAAATCCTTTCTGTCATCTTGGTTCTTTCCTCCAAAACAGCAATCTCTGCATCACATCCTTTACACCAAAGTCCTGCCGCGGTCGCCATTCTCTTGGGGGTGGTGTGTGGGATCAGGTTCATCTCTGACCTTCTGAGCAGATTGAATCGCTCGCACTTCCTGGGTTCTAGACTTTAGATTTATTTGGCGATGTGACAAAGAACAAGAGACAACTAGTTTTGGTGCAAAGAACCTCAATTTTAACAAGAATAAGAATGTACAATGTCAAGCTTGTAATTACTAGAATAAAAAAACACTTTACCAAACATTCATGGGGTTACAGAATAATAATACACCTCCCACATCCCAATGCCTAACTCTGACTAGGTCAAACTCTCGGGCAAACAGGGATTATGCTCACCAATCCTCTTATTGTCAGTTGGCGGTGGTTCGCAATTTTGGGGTTCACTGGACTCTGTCAGTTCTGCTTGCCATACCCTGAATGTTGTGAAAGACTTCTTGCTGCATAGTCTTCAGTTGGGTGGTGTCCGCTGATGCGGCAGGGCGCGTATTGGATTTATGGGTAAGTACCCACTTTCTTCCGTCAGCAATTGGTTTTAAAGTTCTTTTGGGTAATGTTTCACCTGTTGGTATCGAGGAACAGATTGTAGAGGGGAAACTTTCGAATCTTTGGTTTCTTCTTGAGGACTGTTTATCTTAGAATTTGTCGGTCGCGGTGTTTTCGATGTTACCACATTGGCTGTGGTCAGTTGCTGCTGCGATGATGATGTCGGAAGTTACTGGGAACTGCTTTCTCTGCTGTGATGATGTTCTTTCTTCTCCTTCGGTCGCAGGGCAGTGTGGTCCAGGAGTGTCGTCGAGGCTGAAGATGTTGGAGCTCAGAAGACCTGCATAGGAGGCTGTGTAGCAAGCTCTCTGGAAGGCTTATTACAAACTGCTGCAGTGGTCTCTCTTCTTTTTCCCTCGTTCCCCTTCTCCTTCTTTCGTTAAAAAACAGGGCCCCAGTTATACTTTGGGAGCCGTTCTAATCTGCGCGCCAAATGAGCCCCGATTCTTTGATTTTAATTTTGGCGGGCTTGATATCTCTGTTATATTTTGGCGGGCCCATTAATGGTAACCTGTCTCGGATGTGTCGATCTTTTGAATTTGTTTCTTGATCGGGAAAATTAGATTTTTGGTGTTTGCAATGTCCTGGATTTTCCATGCGGGCTGGATGGGCCATTGTCATTATGTATACGCTGGATGGGTTTCCTGCTCTGAGTGATGGCTGGCTATCTCTGGGTTGATTGTTGCTATGTTAATGTCTCCCGGGGAGATGGGTTTTCGAGTTTACACAATTCCCCAGACAATTTGTTCAGCTTCAATATCCCAGACAGTTTCAATACCCAAACTGGTTTCTTTGAACGATCTTTTAGTTCTCAGCCCTTTCCACACGGACCCAATCTGCCTTGTAAAATCCCAAATTCGATTAAAACTCGTAGTTTCTTCCAGTTAGGATCCCAAACTTTCTGGTTGATAGTTCTAAATTAAATTTCCTTTCCAATGAGTCCAAACACAGGGGAGGTTGTCCCACGAATTTTTGCCATCCTACTCCTGCACCTATTTTCTATGTTTCTATGTTTCGATGTTTCTATGTTTCAAAAACTTTGGCATGATTGGTTCCATGGTGTAATGGTGAGCATTCTGGACTCAGTAAACCAGTGATCTGAGTTCAAATTGTGGTGGAACCTCAATTCTTGCTGTCCCAGCTGCTGAAAATTTGGGACAAACAAGTGAAAGACACCTGGTGCTGGTGGGCAGTTTTGTTGCCTTTGTCAGTGTTGCTTGGTCTAGTTGTGAAATCATGTGTTCAACCATCAGTTACCTGTTACAAATCAGCGGAGGAGAAACCAGTTTTTTATCTAATGCTGCCTTTACCTGCACGATGTGTGCTGAGATTATCTGTGCAATATGCATTCAGCAGGATGAATAAAAGCAACGCTTTTGAAATGCAGGCACTGCATGTTTTGTACTCGAAAAAATTTGCATTTTCTTTTCATGCCAAGCATTTTACATTAATGCATTGCAATGCAAACGCACTTTTTACCTGGCAAGACTGAAGTACAAGCTGTGATGAACAATGTGAAACAGAAACAGCTACTTGAGAACCCATAGCCTCGACGGTATCTGTGTGAATTGCTCTGCATCGATAATTAGCAGAGCGTAAAGTGGGGAAACTGACGGTGTGGATGAGAAAAGGCCGAGCCAAAGTGTAATGTTGCAGATGGTTTTGTTGTTTTTGAGAAATGTTTCAAAGATTTTGTCATGGTTGTTGCCATGGTGTAATGGTGAGCACTCTGGACTCTAAATTTAATGATCTGAGTTCAAATCTCAGTCGAACCTGAATGCTTGTTGTCCCAGCTGCTGAAAATTTGGGACAAACAAGTGAAAGACACCTGGTGCTGGTGGCCAGTTTTGTTGCCTTTGTCATTGATGCTTGATCTACAAGTCTAGTTGTCAAATCGTGTGTTCAACCGTCAGTTATCTGCTACAAATCAGCGGAGGACAAATCACTTTGTTGTCTAATGCTGCCTTTGTCTGCACAATGTGTGCTGAGATTATCTGTGCAATATGCATTCCGCAGGATCAATAAAAGCAATGCTGTTTGAAATGCAGGCACTGCACAGAAACAAAGAAACACAGAAAATACTTGCAGGGGTAGGCCATTCGACCCTTCGAGCCTGCACCATCACTCAATAAGATCATGGCTGATCATTCACCTCAGTACCCATTTCCTGCTTTGTCTCCATACCCCTTGATCCCTTTAGCCGTAAGGGCCACATCTAACTCCCTCTTGAATATATCCAACGAACTGTCATCAAAAACTCTCTGCAGTAGTGAATTGCACAGGTTAACAACTCTCTGAGTGAAGAAGGTTCTCCTCATCTCGGTCCTAAATGGCTTTAACTGTGTTCCATGGTTCTGGACTTCCCCAACATTGAGAACATTCTTCCTGCATCTAACCTGTCCAGTCCCATCAGAATTTTATATGTTTCTATGAGATCCCATCTCATCTTTCTAAACGCCAGTGAATAAAGGCACAGTCGATCCAGTCTCTCCTCATATGTCGGTCCTGCCATCCCGGGAATCAGTCTAGTGAATCTTCGCACTCGACAAAACGTTTTCTTTTCATGCCAAGCATTTTACATTAATGCATTGCAATGCAAACGCACTTTTTACCTGGCAAGACTGAAGTACAAGCTGTGATGAACAGTGTGAAACAGAAACAGCTACTTGAGAAACCATAGCCTCGACAGCATCTGTGTGAATTGCTCTGCATCGATAACTAGCAGAGCTTAAAGAGGGAAAACTGATGCGAGACATGAGAAAAGGCCGAGCCAAAGTGTAATGGTGGCGATGATTTTGTTGTTTTTGAGAATTTTTTCAAAGATTTTTGTGTGGTTGGTTCCATGGTGTAATGGTGAGCACTCTGGACTTTGAATCCAGCAATCTGAGTTCAAATCTCAGTGGAACCTCAATTCTTGTTGTCCCAGCTGCTGAAAATTTGGGACAAACAAGTCAAAGATACCTGGTGCTGGTGGGCAATTTTATTGCCTTTATCATTGATGCTTGATCGACAAGTCTCGTTGTCAAATCCTGTGCTCTGTGGGAGCACAGTCCCGCATTGCTGAACTCTTTGCTTCAGCACGCAGTCTGAAGTTTGGATTAAAAAACAGGAAGATTGAAGTTTGGATGGAAAAGAGACTGTTCGACAATGTGGTGCCTTCAGCCAGTGAGATGAGTAACTGGTCATTGTCTGGATGTTATATATTTGAGTACCTTGTTACGGTGGGAATAATGGAAATTCAGGACTAAACGATTTGACGATGTCTGTATGTTCTGTATTTGAGTTTAAACTTGTAACTATATAATGAGATCTGTAGGTTAAACAAGCAATATTAAGTCTGTCTGTTAAACGATTCAGAAAGCAGTTCGTCTGGATTGTCTAAATGCAAAGAATAAGAGTTCAAAGGCTTTTTCAGTATAAAGATGACTGCAGTATGGACTGCAGAGACACAGACATCAGAGACACTGGACATTTGGAAGGTGTGTGTCTCAAGCAGCCACGGAAATCGAAGCAAGCTGCCTTTGTGAAGTGTTCTCAGTAACTTTCATATTTGGTTTGCTGAGTATGAATGTTGAACTAAAAGATCCGATCCTGCCTTTCCTACAACGGAGTGTGTGCGGGTAATTCGACGTTAAAAGCAAAGAAGTGAAAAGAGCAAGACAGCCATTTACAACATTTTGGTGACCCCGACGTGATTTTCAAAAGTTCGTTAGCTCATTCGAAGCCCCCGACATGAAGCAGAAAGTTGGCTGAGTTGTTGGAAGAAGTGTTTCCCACACATCAGTTCGAGGGGTGAGCATTCTCTTAATTGTCGTGATTAAAGGGATCTTCAGTTAGTAATGGGAGGCTCAGGGGATATTCCAGTTGAAGTCCAGTCATTTCTTAATGAGTGGATTGAGTTGAAAGGGGGAACTTATGGGATAAGACAGGAAACAATGACAGGAGGATGGAGAGAGACACGGCAGTCCTTAGTGGAGAGTGTCCAGTTAAAAAAGATTAAAGTGTTTGGCTTCCACACATCCACAATGAATGTCCCACCCTTTACTTGGGAAAAGTACAACTGAGAGTGGACAAGTTCCATCCCGGTCAGAGCAATCTGAAGCTTTAACTGACTGACACCCTGGTTTGGGATGTCTTGCAGTGTGCAATTGCGTCAGTCTCTGTGGCGCAATGGGTTAGCGCGTTCGGCTGTTAACCGAAAGGTTGGTGGTTCGAGCCCACCCAGGTACGAAGCATTTAACTGTTTTTCCCCATGGATTCGGTGCTGCACGATTCCAGGTTGTCATTGTGCGTTTTGGCTGCGCGAATATATTCCACAAACATTGCCAGCTGTGCTGTTATCCAGTGAGTTCCCACTCCAATACTTTTATGAGCATTCAGTTTGAGTGTATACAGAACTGAACAGAGATATCAGAAAATTTAATAAGGTTGTGGGACATTGTTTTTTGTTAATATTGAACCACTAATATGAATAAATCCATTTCTTCAAATATTTAATTGAACATGTTTTCAAAATGTTTCCGCGCAGTTTTGAACCAGGGACATTTCGCGTGTGAGGTGAATCTAATAACCACTACATTACGGAAATACTGCAGCAATGTTCGGAACATAACCAGAGCTTTAGCCTGCACAGCTGGCCTATACTTCAGGACCTGGTTTTATGAGAATAGAAAGACGGTGCTATATTTAGGAAGGCTGTGAGTGTGGCAGGAATTGATCCAGTGTTTCCCAGACTTTACACATAGGAACAGGAGGTGGCCATTTAGCAGAGAGTGGTTAGGATCTGGAATGCACGGCTTGAAAGGGTGGTAGAGGCAGACTCAATCTTATCTTTCAAACAGGAGCTGGATCAGTGTCTGAAGGAAAAACAATTGCAGGGCTACAGGGAAAGGGCGGGGGAGTGGGACTCGCTGAGAGTCGGCACGGGCTCGACGGGCCGAATGGCCTTCCGTGCTGTAACCATTCCATGATTCTATAAGTTAGTGGCACATTTCATAGTGTGGGTGGAAGCAGAACATTTCAAAGGGACATGGATTGAGTCAGCAAAACTAGAGGCATCTGATTCAGGAGATTCGGGGGGCACGGAAATTCGGAAGTTTAATGACTTTGAAACGAACATTTTTGTTTTGTGCAGTTACGGTCAGAAAAATGTTTGTGAAAGGAATTTTTTGAACAGAGGAATGCAGCATTTAATCTTCTGCCTTAACACTTCTTCCTGGGTGTCGGGGTCACATTTCCTTTCGAGGTTATTCTTCTCAAAAATGAGTTAGATGTAGTCCTTCAGACTAGGGGGATCAAGGGCTATGGCGAGAAAGCAGGAATGGGGTATTGAAGTTGCATGTTCAGCCATGAACTCATTGAATGGCGGTGCAGGCTCAAAGGGCCGAATGGCCTACTCCTGCACCTATTTTCTATGTTTTCTATGTTTCTTGAATTTATATTTCCTTTGGTGTTTCACAATAACCAGACCTTTGCTCTAAAGTCTTTCTCACTGTTTCCCCAGTCTCTTGTTGATGTTACCAGCAATGAACATTTTGAACCAGACACCGAAAACACACTGTGCAAATTGGGACATGCTTTAACAGTTAACGTGGGGCTCGAGCCCCCAAATTCGAGATTAAGATTCTCATGCTCGACCGATTGATCTCACGGGGCTTCTACCAAATAGACGTTTTTGTCGTTGATTGCAGCCAGGTGCCTGTTGGCTCCGCCCCAGATGTTTAAACTTGCTGTCAAGGAACTGCCAGGATCTTCTTGAATGGTGGACCAGGCTCGAGGGGCCGAATGGCCTACTCCGGCCCCTAATCCTTACATGTTTATGACCTTATGACCTTTCACAGGAGAACAAACTCGCCCCTGAGCATGCATGAGGAGATAGCTCCAGAAAATATTCCCACCCGGTGAGCTTTCGCGTGTGAGGCGAACGTGTTAACCGCGACACTGCGGAAACATCTCCACTTTCAGCACCCGGTCAGATGGAAATGTTAAGCGAGCAGGTGAACTGCTGAATCTCACTTTGAAGGAGTTGATCGTGGTGTCAAACAATGAGTTTCACTTAATGATTAAAAATAAGAAATGTCAGATTTAAACACAGACCTCGAGAGAAGACTGCAACCTGAACACAGCACCTGAGACCGCTCGGCCATCCTGACTATTTAATGCTGTATGTGGCCATCTGCAGGTTGATTTTGAACTGTTGTATCCTGTCACATGAAGTAAATGAGGACAGCAGGCGTATCTCTGCCTGACACCGGGGAAACAGTGAGACAAACCTTGGAGCAAGGGTCTGGTTATTGCCAAACAGCAAAGAATATATTAATTCTGGAAGAACAATATCTAAAAGTACAGTAACCCTGATGTGATTTAAACACGCTACCTTCGGAACTGAAATCAGTCACGCTACCATTGCGCCATGAGGTCTACATCATAAGACTCAGATGTTCGTCGATATGAAGGTGTCACAATACAAGGAGCTTTAAAATCTCCGCCCATTCCCACCTGGTGTCAGAAGCAACACTCACCTGCCAGTCACTGTATGTTTTTTTCTTAAACTTTTGTGTTGCTTTCACGGGAAAGCATCATTAATTAACCCCTCACCTTCTTTTGCACAATGAAAGAAATGCTAACTGACGGACAGTCGATACTTCAATCATTTGTCCTGTGCTTTGGGGAGCGGGCAGGGAAGTGGACCTGAGTCCATGATCGCATCGACCATGATCGTATTAAATGGCGGAGCAGGCTCGAGGGGCGTTTGGCCGTCTCCTGCTCCTATTTCTTATGTTCTTATGTTCTTCTGCATGTTGACCCATTTTACACATTGTATTTTAGGATCTGGTTCAAAATCTTCATTGCCGATGACATCAGGAATCTGGGGCAACTTTTGTCAAATTTAACAGCACCTGTTATTCCGACCATGCACAGAAAATAGAATCAGTAGTGAAGATAAAAGCCCATGGCGCTCATTTTCAGATTCAACGCAGTAGGATTTCAAATAAATTTTAAGAATTTTACAGTGAAAAGATTTGGAAGTGTTCTTGCATTTGTGTCTGTAATTAAACTTTGTGGCGTCTGACTCCCGTTCATGCCTCTGCTGAATAAGAAAGGAGGGTTTGACGTTGACCAGACTGCACTGCCCCTGATATTTGTGAGCTCATCCTTTATATTTAGTGGTGTCTCGCCCTTTGATGGGCTGCAGTGTAGCGGATATCACGTTGGCCTCACACGTGTACAGTTTTGGTCTCCTAACCTGAGGAAGGACATTCTTGCTATTGAGGGAGTGCAGCGAAGGTTCACCAGACTGATTCCCGGGATGGCGGGACTGACCTATCAAGAAAGACTGGATCAACTGGGCTTGTATTCACTGGAGTTCAGAAGAATGAGAGGGGACCTCATAGAAACATATAAAATTCTGACGGGGTTAGACAGGTTAGATGCAGGAAGAATGTTCCCAATGTTGGGGAAGTCCAGAACCAGGGGTCACAGTCTAAGGATAAGGGGTAAGCCATTTAGGACCGAGATGCGGAGGAACTTCTTCACCCAGAGAGTGGTGAACCTGTGGAATTCTCTACCACAGAAAGTTGTTGAGGCCAATTCACTAAATATATTCAAAAAGGAGTTAGATGAGGTCCTTACTGCTAGGGGGATCAAGGGGTATGGCGAGAAAGCAGGAATGGGGTACTGAAGTTGAATGTTCAGCCATGAACTCATTGAATGGCGGTGCAGGCTAGAAGGGCCGAATGGCCTACTCCTGCACCTATTTTCTATGTTTCTATGTTTCTATGAAAGGTCCCCGGTGGATCCGTTTTCTCTCACTGAAAGTTATCTATTTATTGAAGTGAAATAAAGAGCACTTAAGGAATAAGGGATCACTTTTGCCAGGAGAATAAATAGCAAATAAAAACAGCAAATGCTGGAAATCTCAGCAGGTCAGGCAGCATTTGCCAGGAGACGAAACTCGCCTCTGATTGTTCCTCTATAGCAAGTTTAAATATAATGCTCCTTCCCGGGATCGAACCTCATACCTTTCATGTGTAATGCAAACGTGATAAGCACACGTGATAACCACTACACGACAGAAACCTCTGGCACAGCTGGCACAACAGAGGGGAGCTGACCAGTGAGCTCCCTCTGTGCTGATCAGGAATGTGTTGGCTCACCTGAAACAACTTCTGTCCCACACTGAAAGTTCTCAATCCTTCTCCTCCACTGCCCTTTACAGAAATGTCACGGATCACCCAGCCACCGTGTTCACTTCCACATCCTCACAGTGGGGCCACAGAGGCTCCTACCGTCTCCCCGCGATCAGCGAACTCACCCAGTTTGTAAAATTAAACCCGGAACACGTGCTCGGCAAAGGGCAGGAGAAGCCAGATAGTCTGTAAGCTCGGTCTATGACAGAAAGTATTGGTATTCATGATGATTACAGCAATTATTAATCGTCTCACAGAACTCAATTATTTTTACGCAATGAATTGATCGACAATTGAAACCAGGTTAGTGCACCGGATCTTAACCCCTCAACCACCAGGGAACAGTTATGATACATGTCGATATATTTATATATATTTATATATGAACCGGAATATCAGTGGCTAGCTGCCTAGACCTCATGGTGCAACGGTAGTGCGTCTAACTTTGAGTGAGAGAAATTGTTCCACAGTGACACCCATTTCATCTTTTGTTCCCTTTTAAACACTAGAAACTGAGACAGGGGGAATAAATAGAGAAATAAAAGCACAGGGATATAGACAAGAGGAACAGAGAAGGGGAAAGATACTGTCACCACCCAGAACTAATGCAGAAACCCCTCTGCTGCGCTCGGGGTGGCCACCCACAGCCTGGATACACTAACGGGAGAACACCAGCGGCAGGTCGGGGCCATAACAGGAACGGCGAGCGGCCCTGGGAGCAGCTTGGAGGTCCCGGGAGACTACTCCAGGGAGCAGCGCGAGCTGGTGCAGGAGGGCGGCGGCAGCGAAGTGTGACGTCATCAAGGTCCAGGTCGGTGATTGGAGCGTGGGCAAATACAGCAGGAGCGGCGAGATCGGGGCGAAGGAGCGGTGAGAGACTGTGGAGGGACGTGATCAGGGCCCAGGGGAGGCATGAGTTCGGGGCCAGGGGCCCAGGGTTAGCACGGGCCAGCCCACACTGCGATATATGTGTGGGCACTGGGTCCGTGCAGCAGAACTGGTCTCCAGTCGACCTGCTTAACCCTTGCCACTGGACCAAGACCTCGCTCTGTCAAGCCCGTGTGATGGCTGGGGTGCAACGGCCATCACAACTAAAAAAAATCCACGCACAGATATCTTCCACCCTTCGGGATGTAGTTCGGGTCCTTCATTAAAACACCTGTGAACTCATCCTTTTTCGGCGTGGAAGCAAGTCATCCTCGTTTCGAGGGACCGCCTATGATGACGATGATGATGGATACATTAACGTCCTAACAGCTCATTGACTGCAGGAGTGGGACCGTGCGGCGCTTCAGAAAACATGTCGAAAAGGCAAAGTCACCGATTCCGTCTCATTTGCTCCTCCGATCAAGAATAGCAACACACACTAAAAATGCTTCAATGATGGTTACACTTTATCTCCGTGCAGCCTCTACAGTCTAAAGACACCACAACGGTAGTGTGAATACATTCTTCCCATCAAAGTTCTATTTGTGCTACTTTGTTGTGGCAACTCTTGATTGCAGTCACCAAGATATCCCTTGAGATAGAGGGTAAAACTCATTCTTTTCCTTTGGCAATGCTTTTAAGAATCTGAGAAGATTTGACTGGAGGTTTATTAACAGATAGCACTTCGTAAGGCCTTTATCTCCATATTTGCGAAGCAGTTGGCTCGTTGGTCTAGTTGTATGATTCTCACTTTGGGGTTGTTACTTGAAATTTGCGAGAGATCCCGGGCGAGCCCTTTTTTTGCCGTGAATTTTGAATTTGCATCGAACTTTTGCAAAGAAGCACTTGCATTTCTGCAGCGTCTGTCAGGAACTCATAACGCCCCAAAGCGCTTTACAGCCGTTGAGTTACCTTTGAAATGTTGTCACTTGAGTAAAGATGTGCCCAAATCACCCCACATGCATCTCAACTCTTTGTGAAGGAGTTCATAGAATCATAGAAGTTTACAGCACGGAAAGAGGCCAATTCGCCCCATCGTGTCCACGCCGGCCAACAAGAGGCTATCCAACCGAATCCCACTTTCCAGCTCTAGGTCCATAACCCTTCAGGTTACAACACTTCAGGTCACATCCAAGCACTTGTTAAATGTGGTGAGTGTTTCTGCCTCTACCACCCTTTCAGGCAGTGAGTTCCAGACCCCCACAACCCTCTGCGTGCAGAAATAAATAGGTGCAGGCAAAGGCCATTCGGCCCTTCGAGCCGCACCACCACGGAGAATGAAACAGTTAATTCAGAGACCATGGTCCAGAACTTAAAGAAGGGTAACTTTGAAGGTGTGATGCATGAATTGGCTAGGATAGATTGGCGAATGATACTTGAGGGGTTGACAGTGGATGGGCAATGGCAGACATTTACAGACCGCATGGATGAACTGCAACAATTGTACATCCCTGTCTGGTGTAAAAATAAAAAAGGGAAGGTTGCTCAACCGTGGCTATCAACGGAAATCAGGGATAGTATTAAAGCCAAGGAAGTGGCATACAAATTGGCCAGAAATAGCAGCGAACCCGGGCACTGGGTTTGATTAGGGCAGGGAAAATAGAGTACGAGAGGAAGCTTGCAGGGAACATTAAAATGGACTGCAAAAGCTTCTATAGATATGTAAAGAAAAAAAGGTTAGTAAAGACAAACGTAGGTCCCCTGCAGTCAGAATCAGGGGAAGTCATAACTGGGAACAAAGAAATGCCAGACCAATTGAACAAGTACTTTGGTTCGGTATTCACTAAGGAGGACACAAACAATCTTCCGGATATAAAAGGGGTCAGAGGTTCTAGTAAGAAGGAGGAACTGAGGGAAATCCTTATTAGTCGGGAAATTGTGTTGGGGAAACTGATGGGATTGAAGGCCGATATATTCCCAGGCCTGATGGTCTGCATCCCAGAGCACTTAAGGAGGTGGCCTTGGAAATAGCGGATGCATTGACAGTCATTTTCCAACACCCCATAGATTCTGGATCAGTTCTGATGGAGTGGAGGATAGCCAATGTAACCCCACTTTTTAAAAAAGGAGGGAGAGAGAAAGCAGGGAATCATAGACCGGTCAGCCTGACATCAGTAGTGGTGAAATTGATGGAATCAATTATTAAGGATGTCATAGCAGCGCATTTGGAAAGAGGTGACATGATAGGTCCAAGTCAGCATGGATTTGTGAAAGGGAAATCATGCTTGACAAATCTTCTGGAATTTGTTGAGGATGTTTCCAGTAGAGTGGACAAGGGAGAACCAGTTGATGTGGTGTATTTGGACTTTCAGAAGGCTTTCGACAAGGTCCCACACAAGAGATTAGTGTGCAAAGTTAATGCACATGGGATTGGGGGTAGTGTGCTGACGTGGATTGAAAATTAGTTGGCAGACAGAGAGCAAAGAGTAGGAGTAAATGGGTACTTTTCAGAATGGCAGGCAGTGACTAGTGTGGTACCGCAAGGGCCCTAGCTGCTTACATTGTACATTAATGATTTAGACGAGGGGACTAAATGTAGTGTCTCCAAATTTGCAGATGACACTAAGTTGGGTGGCAGTGTGAGCTGCGAAGAGTATGTTATGAGGCTGCAGAGTGACTTGGATCGGTTAGGTGAGTGGGCAAATGCATGGCAGATGAAGTATAATGTGGATAAAGGTGAGGTTATCCACTTCGGTTGAAAAACAGAGAGACAGACTATTATCTGAATGGTGACAGATTAGGAAAAGGGGAGGTGCAACGAGACCTGGGTGCCATGGTACATCAGTCATTGAAGGTTGGCATGCAGGTACAGCAGGCGGTTAAGAAAGCAAATGGCATGTTGGCCATCATAGCGAGGGGATTTGAGTATAGGGGCAGGGAGGTGATACTACAGTTGTACAGGGCCTTGGTGAGGCCACACCTGGAGTATTGTGTACAGTTTTGGTCTCCTAACTTGAGGAAGGATGTTCTTGCTATTGAGGGAGTGCAGCGAAGGTTCACCAGACTGATTCCCAGGATGGCGGGACTGACATATCAAGAAAGACTGGATTCACTGGAGTTCAGACAAATGAGAGGGGATCTCATAGAAACATTTAAAATTCTGGCGGGTTTAGACAGGTTAGATGCAGGAAGAATGTTCCCAATGTTGGGGCAGTCCAGAACCAGGGCTCACAGTCTTAGGATAAGGGGTAAGCCATTTAGGACCGTGATGAGGAGAAACTTCTTCACCCAGAGAGTGGTGAACCTGTGGAATTCTTTACCACAGGAAGTTGTTGAGGCCAATTCACTAAATATATTGAAAAAGGAGTTAGACGTAGCCCTTACTACTCGGGGGATCAAGGGGTATGGCGAGAAAGCAGGAATGGGGTACTGAAGTTGCATGTTCAACCATAAACTCATTGAATGGTGGTGCAGGCTAGAAGGGCCGAATGGCCTACTCCTGCACCTAATTTCTATGTTTCTACATTCCAATAAGATCATGGCTGATCATTCACCTCAGTACCCCTTTCCTACTTTCTCTTCATACCCCTTGAGCCCTTTTGCCATAAAGGTCACAGCTAATTCCCTCTGGAATATTTCAAATGAACTGGCATCAACAATTCTCTGCGGCAGAGAATTCCACAGGTTAACAACTTTCTGAGTGAAGAAGTTTCTCCTCATCTCGGTCCTAAATGGCTTACCCCTTATCCCTGAGACTCTGACCCCTGGTTCTGGACTTCCCCAACATCGGGCACATTCTTCCTGCCTCTAACCTGTCCAGTCCCGTCAGAATTTTATATGTTTCTTTGAGATCCCCTCTCATTCTTCTAAACTCCGGTGAATACAGGCCCAGTCAATCCAGTCTCTCCTCATATGTCAGTCCTGCCATCCAGGGAATCAGTCTAGTGAACCTTCTCTGCACTCTCTCAGCAGCAAGAACATCCTTCCTCAGATTAGGAGACCAAAACTGAACACAATATTCCAGGTGAGGCCTCACCAAGGCCCTGTACAACTGCAGTAAGACCTTCCTGCTCCAATACTCAAATCCCCCAGCTATGAAGGCCAACATGCCATTTGCCTTCTTCACCGCCTGCTGTACCTGCATGCCAACTTTCAATGACTGATGTACCATGACACCCAGGTCTCGTTGCACCTCCCCTTTTCCTAATCTGCCGCCATTCAGATAATAATCTGCCTTCACGTTTTTGCCACCAAAGTGGATAACATCACATTTATCCACATTATAGTGCATCTGCCGTGTATTTGCCCACTCACCTAACCTTTCCAAGTCACTCTTCAGCCTCTTAGCATCCTCCTCACAGCTCACACCGTCACGCAGCTTAGAGTCACCTGCAAACTTGGAGATATAACACTCAATTTCTTCATCGAAATCATTGATGTATATTGTAAATAGCTGAGGTCCCAGCACTGAGCCCTGCAGCACCCCACTAGTCACTTCCTGTCATTCTGAGAAGGACCCATTTATCCCGACTCTCTGCTACCTGTCTGCCAACCAGTTCTCTATCCATGTCAATACATTACCCCCAATACCACGTGCTTTAATTTTGCACACTAATCTCTTGTGTGGGACCTTGTCAAAGGCCTTTTGAAAGTCCAAATACATTATATCCACTGGTTTTCCCTTGTCCACTCTCCTTGTTCCATCCTCAACAAATTCTAGATGATTTGCCAAGCATGATTTCCCTTTCCTAAATCCATGCTCACTTGGACCGATTTTGTCACTGCTTTCCAAATGCTATGCTGTTTCATCCATAATAATTGATTCCAGCATTTTCCCCACTACTGATGTCAGGCTAACCGGTCGATAATTACCCGTTTTCTCTCTTCCTTCTTTTTAAAAAAGTGGTGTTATATTAGCTACCCTCCAGTCCATAGGAACTGATCCAGAGTCGATCGACTGTTAGAAAATGATCACCAATGCATCCACTATTTCGAGGGTTACTTCCTTAACTACTCTGGGATGCAGACTATCTGGCCCTGGGATTTATCAGCCTTCAATCCCAACAATTTCCTGAACACAATTTCCTGACTAATAAAGATTTCCTTCAGTTCCTCCTTCTCGCTGGACCCTCGGTCCCTGAGTACATTAGGAAGGTTATTTGTGTCTTCCTTCGTGAAATCAGAACCAAAGTATCTGTTTAACTGGTCCGCCATTTCTTTGTTCTCCATTATAAATTCACCTGATTCTGACTGCAAGTGACCGATGTTTGTCTTCACTAATCTTTTTCTCTTCACATATCTATAGAAGCTTTCGCAGTCAGTTTTTATGTTCCCAGCAAGCTTCCTCTCATACTCTATTTCCCACTCCTTATTAAACCCTTTGTCCTTCTCTACTGAATTCTAAATTTCTTCCAGTCCTCACGTTTGCTGCTTTTTCTGGCAAATTTATAGGCCTCTTCCTTGCATTTAACACGATCCCTAATTTCCCTTATTAGCCACGGTTGAGCCACCTTCCCCGTTTTATTTTTTCTCTAGACAGGGATGTACAATTGTTGAAGTTCATCCATGTGATCTTTAAATGTTTGCCATTGCCTATCCAGCGTCAACATTTTAAGTCTCATTTGCCAGTCTATTCTAGCCAATTCACATCTCATGCAATCAAAGTTACCTTTCCTTAAATTCAGGTCCCTGGTCTCTGAATTAAATGTTTCAATCTCCATCTTAATAAAGAATTCTACCATATTATGGTCACTCTTCTCCAAGGGGCCTCGCACAACAAGATTGCTAATTAGTCCTTTTTCATTACACATCACCGAGTCTAGGATAGCCAGCCCTCAAGTTGGTTCCTCGACATATTGGTCTCGAAAACCATCCCTAATACACTCCAGGAAATCCTCCTCCACCGTATTTCTACCAGTTTGGTTACCCCAATCTATATGTAGATTAAAGTCGCCCATGATAACTGCTGTATCTTTATTGCACGCATCCATAATTTCTTGTTTGATACTGTCCCCAAACTCACTACTACTGTTTGGTGGTCTGTGCACAACTCCCACTCGTGTTTTCTGCCCTTTGGTATTCCGCAGCTCTATCCATACAGAGTCCACACCATCCAAGCTAATGTCCTTCTTTAATATTGCGTTAATTTCCTCTTTAACCAGCATCGTTCCCCGACCTCCTTTTCCTTTCTGTCTATCCTTCTTGCATGTTGAATACCTCAGGATGTTGAGTTCCCAGCCTTGGTCACCCTGGAGCCATGTCTCTGGAATCCCAATTATAACATATTCGTGAATTGCTGCCTCTGAGTGAATTCATCCACCTATTACGAATAATCCTCGCATTGAGGCACAGAGACTTCAGGCTTGTCTTTTTAATACACTTTGTCCCTTTAGAATTTTGCTGTAATGTGGCCCTTTTTGATTTTTGCCTTGTGTTTCTCTGCCCTCCACTTTTACTTTTCTTCTTTCTATCTTTTGCTTCTGCCCCCATTTTACTTCTTTCTATCTCCCTGCATAGGTTCCCATCCCCTGCCATATTAGTTTAACCCCTCCCCAACAGCACTAGCAAACATTCCCCTAGACATTGGTTCCGGTCCTGACCAGGTGCAGACCGCCCGATTTGAACTGGTCCTATCTCCCCCAGAACCGGTTCCAATGTCCCAGGAATTTGAATCCCACCCTCCTGCACTACTCATCAAACCATATATTCATCTGAGCTATCCTGCATTTCCTATTCTGACTAGCTCGTGGCACTGGTAGCAATTCTGAGATTACTACCTTTTAATTTAAATCCTAGCTCCCTAAACTCAGCTTGTAGGACCTCATCCCATTTTTCCCTATATCATTGGTGCCATATACACCACGACAGCTGGCTATTCACCCTCCCCCTCCAGAATGCGCTGCAGCCACTCCGAGACATTCTTGACCTTTGAACCAGGGAGGCAACATACCATTCTGGAGTCTCGATTGCAGCCGCAGAAACATCTATCTATTCCCCTTACAATAGAATCCCCTATCACTATAGCTCTCCCACTCTTTTTCCTGCCCTCCTGTGCAGCAGAGCCACCCCTGGTGCCATGGACTTGGCTGCTGCTGCCTTCCCCTGATGAGTCATCTCCCCCAACAGTACCCAAGGTGGTGTATCTGTTTTGCAGGGAGATGACGGCAGGGGACTCCTGCACTGTCTTCCTTCCACTGCTCTTCCTGATGTTTACCCATTCCCTCTCTGCCTGAGTAACCTTTACCTACGATGTGTTCAATTCACGACATCCTCAGCATTGCGGATGAATCTGTGCGCAGTTCCAGTGCCGCAATGTGGCCTGTCAGGAGCTGCAGATGGATACACTTGCTGCACATGTCGTCATCAGGGACACTGGAAGCGTCCCTGACTTCCCACACAGCACAGGAGGAGCATGACATGTGTCCGAGCTCTCCTGCTATGACTTAACCATTAGATTTACTTAATTTGGCAACAATTCCAAAGTTTCTTTGCTGCTAAGAACAAGAAGAAATCAAAGAAACAGAAAACTACTCACCACTCAACCAGCCAATCACTTACCCTCTTGGCTGTGACGTCACCCTTTGATTACTTGTGACTTCTTTCTTACTTTTGAGCCTGCACCAGCTGTAGCTCGCTGCTCGCTGCTCCTCCAGCCGCTGCTCCTCCGACTGCCACCGATCCCCGGACTCCCGCTGGGCCTTTATAGGCCGCTGCTCACACCTCCTCTGGTCACTGCTCCTCCCACTTTTGGAAAAAAATAATTCAGTCAGGCAGAGTCTGCATAGATTTATGAAAGGGAAGTCATGTTTGACAAATTTGCTGGAATTCTTTGAGGGTGTAATGAACAGGGTGGATAAAGGGGAACCAGTGGATGTGGTGTACTTGGACTTCCAGAAGGCATTTTGACAAGGTACCACATAAAAGATTACTGCACAAGATAAAAGTTCCCGGGGTTGGGGGTAATATATTAGCATAGGGAGAAGATTGGCTAACGAACAGAAAACAGAGAGTCGGAATAAATGGTTCATTCTCTGGTTGGCAATCAGTAACTAATGGGGTGCTGCAGGGATCAGTGCTGGGACCCCAACTGTTTACAATCTATATTAACGGCTTGGATGAAGGGACTGAGTGTAATGTAGCCAAGTTTGCTGATGATACAAAGATGGGAGGAAAAGCAATGTGTGAGGAGGACACAAAAAATCTGCAAAAAGACATTGCCAGGTTAAGTGAGTGGGGAAAAATTTGGCAGATGGTGTATAATGTTGGAAAGTGCAAGATTATGCATTTTGGCAGAAAAAAATCAAAGAACAAGTTATTAGTTAAAAGGAGAAAAATTGCACAGTGCTGCAGTACAGCGGGACCTGGGAGTACTTGTGCATGAAACACAAAAGGTTAGTATGCAGGTACAGCAAGTGATCAGGAAGGCCAATGGAATCTTGGCCTTTATTGCAAAGGGGATGGAGTATAAAACAAAGAAGTCTTGCTGCAGTTATACAGGGTATTGGTGAGGCCAGACCTGGAACACTGCGTGCAGTTTTGGTTTCCATATTTAAGAAAGGGTATAGATGCTTTGGAGGCAGTTCAGAGAAGGTTCACGAGGTTGATTCCGGAGATGCGGGGGCTAACTTATGAGAAAAGATTGAGTAGGTTGTGCCTCTACTCATTGGAATTCAGAAGATTGAGAGGTGATCTTATGGAAACGTGTAAGATTATGAGGGGGCTTGACAAGGTGGATGCAGAGAGGATGTTTCTGCATACTAACCTTTTGTGTGTCATGTACAAGGACCCCCAGGTCCCTCTGCACCGCAGCATTTTGTAATCTCTCCCCATTTAAATAATTATTTGCTTTTTTATTATTGCTACCACAGTGGATAACCTCATATTTCCCACATTATACTCCATCTGACAAATTTCTGCCCACCCACTGAGCCTATCAATATCGCTTTGCAGATTGTTTGCGTCCTCCTCACAACTTGCTTTCCCACCTATCTTTGTATCATCAGCAAACTTGGCGACATTACAAACATGCAGAGCACAGAACAAATTATTGACGTATTGACTCTCCCTCAGTTAGTATTTCTTTCATTGTGTAAAAGAAAATTATCGAATCATTAATTATGTTATCCCATGAAAGCAAAATAAAAGTTTAACGAAAATAAGTTGCACATTTGAAAGGAACATTTTTGTTTTGTGCCGTTTCGATCAGAGAAATGTTTGTGAAAGGAATTTTTTCAGAAAAAGGGATTCAGCATTTCAGCTTGTCACTGAACACTTCTCTCTGGGCACTGCACCAGGCAGCAGTTTCCGTAGTGTAGCGGTTATCACGTTTGCCTCACACGCGAAAAGTCCCTGGTTCAAGCCCGGGCGGAAACATTATTTTTGAAACAAAAACTGCTTTTAAATGTTCATTGCTCATGTGACAATGGCCTCCTTCTGTGCTGTAAACTTCTCTGATTCCATGAAGAACATTTAAAACCAGTCTCCTAAAATACAGAGTGTGTAAAATCAGAGAGGGAATAAAACTTCCTCGATGATTAAAGTTTCACAAATTATTCAAATGAAGTTGTTGAAGTTTCGACTGACCCTCAGTGATCATGTTAGCATTTCTTTCATTCTGCTCAACAATGCTGTCGGTTAATACCAGCAGATCTAAGCCGCATTTCAAACCCGGAAACAACTCATTCATTATTCACCCTTCCCAGTTCCAGTGCACAGAGGGTTATTTATACTCCATCCCAGAAACTCAAGTCCAACTTCTGACATTCCTTATTTCTAATTACTAACTCATTTATTTTGATACCACTCTGAAGTGCTTTGGGTCATCTATGTAATTTAGTTAAATTACTTCACTTTAATTAAAAACGGTGGTCGCAAAATGATTTCCCTAACTGGGAATCGAACCAGGGAAGCTGAAGGGATCGGAATGGTTTTGTGAAGCATTTAAAGATGCTCTCTAAAAATCTCGCACTGCTAATTTAAAAACACGGTTACGATTTGTTTCAGTGTGAAAGAAGGGGATTACAATGACAACAAAAACACCAGGCAGCAAGTGCATTAAGACCAATTCAAACTTTTCACAAAGTTGGTATTACGAAGTAACAGCTGAGCTAAAGTTGGCACTGACCAATGGGTACAAACATCTCATTACAACCGATGAGCTCACAAATATCAGGAGCAGTGCAGTCTGGTCAATGTCAAACCCCTCCTTCCTTATTCAACAGAGACATGAACGGCAGACAGACGCCACAAAGTTTAATTAAAGACCGAAGTACAAGACACATTTAATTTCCAAATCCTTTCACCATAAAATTCCTTCACTTTATTTCAAATCTTACTGCGTTGATTCTGAAAATGAGCACCATGTGATTTTACCTTCAATACTGATGCTATTATCTGTGCACGGTAGGAATTACCGCTCCAGTTTTGAGCCCAATTTGACAAAAGTTGCCCCAGATTCCTGGTGTCGTCAGCAATGAATATTTTGAACCAGACTCCTAAAATAGTGTTTTTTTATGAGTTCACAGGATCTGGGTGTCACTGGCAAGGCCAGAATTTATTGCCCAACCTTAATTGCCCTTGAGAAGCTGGTGGTTGTTGTGTATCTGTAAAGCATGCACTCCCATGTTCCGCCACTAGGGAGCTCATCCCTTGAAGTCCCAAGGGATCTCAGCATCCCTTTGGAGCACTGTATATAAGCCGGCCCCCAAGGCCTATTCCTCACTCTGGAGTGTCTTATTAAAGACTGAGGTCACTGTTATTTTAACCTCCCTGTGTGCAGCCTCATCTGTGTTAGGAACACAATAACTGACGACGAGAATACGAATCCAACGCAAAGATGCAGCAAACTGTGGGCATCCTGGAGAAGTTCTCGGAGGTAGCAAGCTCGGAGGAAGCTTATGTCGAACGGCTAGACCAGTACTTTGTAGCCAACGAGCTGGATGGAGAAGGAAGCGCTGCAAAAAGGAGAGCGGTCCTCCTCACAGTCTGTGGGGCACCGACCTACAGCCTCATGAAGAATTTTCTGGCTCCGGTGGAACCCACAGATAAGTCATATGAGGAGCTGTGTACAGTGGTTCAGGAGCATCTTAACCCGAGGGAGAGCGTGCTGATGGAGAGGTATCGGTTCTACACGTGCCAGCGATCTGACGGTCAGGAAGTGGCGAGCTACGTCGCTGAGCTCATGCAACTTGCAGGACAATGTGAGTTTGATGGCTGCCCGGAGCAAATGCTCAAAGACTTTTTTGTACTGGGCATTGGCCAAGAGACCATCCTGCGAAAAATTTTGACTGTAGAGACACCGACCCTCAATAAGGCCATTGCGACAGTACAGGCGTTTATGTCCACCAGTGATAACACCCAACAAATCTCTCAGCACACAAGTGCTAGCAATGTTCATAAATTAACTGGAACTGTGTTTGCGAGCAGAAATGTACAGGGCAGAAGCCACGAGTTTGTAACTTCCAGCAGGGCTCAGGTGATCCAGATGACTCAGAGTCCCCAACAAAGAATAAATGCAAGGCAATTCACAGCTTGTTGGCGTTGTGGAGGCATCCATTCAGCCTTTTCATGACGCTTCAAAGGGTATGTTTGCAAGTGCTGTAGAACAATGGAGCACCTCCAATGAGCTTGCAAACGAGCTACAAGCTCTGCAAAACCTGCTAACCACCACGTGGCGGAGGAAGATTGGTCCATGGTGGATCAAAGCAATTTAGAGCCTTCGAGAGAGGAGGCAGATGCTGAAGTACACGGGGTGCACACATTTTCGACGAAATGTCCACCTATTGTGCTGCACGTAAAATTGAATGGCTTAGCCATAGCCATGGAACTGGACACTGGCGTCAGCCAATCCATCATGAGTAAAAAGATGTTTGAGAGACTGTGATGCAACAAGCCATTCAGTTCAGCCCTGAGCCACATCCACACGAAACTGAGAACATACACCAAAGAGCTTATCACTGTCCTGGGCAGCGCCATGGTCAAGGTCACCTACGAGGGCATGGTGCATGAACTGCCACTCTGGATTGTCCCGGGCGATGACCCCATAGTGCTTGGAAGGAGCTGGCTGGGCAAAATCCGCTGGAACTGGGATGACATCTGAGCGCTATCACATGTCGATGAGGCCTCATGTATCCAGGTTCTTAAAAAATTTCCTTCCCTTTTTGAGCCAGGATTTGGAAACTTTTCCGGGGCGAAGGTGCGGATCCACTTGGTCCCAGAGGCATGACCCATTCACCACAAGGCGCAAGCAGTACCTCACATGATGAGGAAGAGAGTGGAAATGGAGCTGGACAGGCTGCAAATCGAGGGCATCATCTCCCCAGTGGAATTCAGCGAGTGGGCCAGCCCGATTGTTCCAGTACTCAAAAGTGATGGCACAGTCAGGATTTGCGGCGATTATAAAGTAACTATTAATCGTTTCTCGCTACAGGACCAATACCCGCTACCTAAGGCAGACGACCTAATTGCGACGCTGGCAGGAGGCAAGACGTTCACCAAGCTCGACCTGACTTCGGTTTAAATGACGCAGGAAGGCCAGGCTCACCCAGCAGCCCTGCAGGACTAACAACATGCCAGCCCAGCGAGGGCACAGCCAGCACACCAGAACAGACATTTGTACCGAGGCGGTCCACCAGGGAAAGAAAGGCTCCCGACCGCCTCACCTTGTAAATACTTTTCACTTTGACTTTGCAGGGAGTGATGTTGTGTATCTGTAAAGCATGCACTCCCATGTTCCGCCACCAGGGAGCTCATCCCCTGAAGTCCCAAGGGATCCCAGCATCCCTTGGGAGCACTATATATAAGCCGGCCCCTGAGGCCTGTTCCTCACACTGGAATGTCTTATTAAAGACTGAGGTCACTGTTACTTTAATCTCTCTGTGTGCAGCCTCATCTGTGTGAGGAACACAATAGTGGTGAGCATCATCTTGAACCGCTGCAGTCCGTGTGGTGAAGATGCTCCCACAGAGCTGTTAGGGAGGGAGTTCTAGGCTTTTAACCCAGTGACGATGAAGGAACGACCGATATATTTCCAAGTCAGGATGGTGTGTGACTAAATCTAACAATGGCTGGTGTCACAGGCACCAAATATTTTAAAGCAAGGTCTTAAAATGCTGTGTGTAAAATGGGAAGGGATAATAATTCATGACATGCAAAGCCTGTTTAAAATGGGACTGTATAAAATAAATGTGAATATTTTTCTGCCTGACAGGGTTTTGGAAGCAGATTTAATAACTTTCCAAAGGGAAATATCGTTGAAAAAGAAACATTTGCAGGGTGCTGAGGAATGGGACTAATTGGAAATTTCTTTCACAGAGCCAGCACAGGTAACAACATAAGAAATCAGAGCAGTAGTAGGCCATACGGCCCCTCAAGCCTGCTCCACCATTCAATAAGAGCATGACTGATCGTTGATCTCAACTCCACGTTCCCCGCTCGATCTCCCGATCCCTTGATTCCCCGAGACTCCAAAAATCTATCTTACGCAGCCTTGAATATATTCAGAGACTCAGCATCCACAGGCCTGTGGGGCAGAGAATTCCACAGATTCATAACCCTCTGAGTGAAGAAATTCCTCCTCATCTCTGTCTTAAATGGTCGACCTCTTAACCTGAGACTGTGCCCCCTGGTTCTAGACACTCCAGCCCGGGGGACACAACCTCCCAGCATCTACCCTGTCAATCCCCTTCAGAATATTGTGTGTTTCAATGAGATCACCTCTCATTCTTCTAAACTCCGGAGAGTATCGGCCCATTCTACACAATCTCTCAACTTAAGACAGTCCTCTCACCCCAGGAATCAATCTGGTGAACCTCTATTGTACCACCTCCCAGGCAAATATTTCCTTCCTTAAATAAGGAGACCAAAACTGTGTGCAGTACACCAGGTGTGGTCTCACCAAGGCCCTGTACAATTGTAGCAAGACTTCCTTACTCTTGTACTGTGGGCTATATATTAGGTACTATGGGCCGAGTGCCCTGTTTTTTTGCTGATTCGACGCTTGTATAAAAAGTTATTAAAATTTGACAGTTGCTCGGCAAACATATTTGTATTTCCTTCAGTGTACTCCTTACTCTTCAAGGGCTAGATTTTCCCCAAGCAGTTTTGTCGGCGCACTGACCTCAAGCGCACTGACTTTGCTCGCTGGAAGCGGCTCGGGGAAAAACTCGCCCCATCCTGGCCGCTGTGTACAGTCCCCGGAGTCCTGGCGTGGTGTCGATGGTGAAGTAGGGGGCGGAGCCAAATGCCTGCGCCGAAAACACTGCCGGCACCTTCGCGCATGGGCAGTAGGGAGAGAAAACTTGGCACTCTGCCATTTTTAAACAGTGTCAAACCCGATGAAAAGCACAGCAGCTTCTCAGCTTCTCCGGTCGCTCGGCGGGCTCTCCCCCCGTCCCTCCCCGATAAAACGCACAGCTCCAGCAGCTGCAACTTCTCCGGTCCACAAGCTCACACTTCTCCGGTGTGTCTTCCCTCCCCTATCCCAGGGATACAGGGACCGAGTGTAATGGAGCCAAGTTTGCTGATGATACAAAGATGGGTGGGAAAGTTAATTGTGATACAGCAAAGTAAATCTCAATTCCGGAAGAACAATATGGAAAAGTACAGTGACCCCGACGTGATATAAACACGCAGCCTTCTGATCTGGAGTCAGACACACTACCGTTGCACCACGAGGTCTACAGTGCAGAGTGCCCATGTTTGTATACATGAAGGTTCCTGAAACACAGTTTCATTTACCCTCCATTGGTGCAATGAAAGGGCTTTAAAATCCCCGGCCACTCCCACCGTGGGTCAGACAGCATCAGAAGCAGTGCCCACCTGTCACTCACCCTCTCACGCCCGCTTTCATCACCTGCTGCCCGCGGACTGCAGCAAATCCAGTTCATCATCATCATAGGCAGTCCCTCGAAGCAAGGATGACTTGCTTCCACGCCAAAAAAGGATGAGTTCACAGGTGTTTCAATGATGGACCTAATATTCCAGGTCCCGAACTGCATGTTGAAGGGTGGAAGATGCCTGTGCGTGGATTTTTTTAACGTGTGGTGACCGTTGCACACCAGCCATCACACGGGCTTGACAGAGCGAGGTCTTGGTCCAGTGGCAAGGGTTATCCAAGACGACTGGAGACCAGCTCTGCTGCACGGACCCAGTGACCACACATATCGCAGTGTGGGCTGGCTCGTGCTGCCCCTGGGCCCCTGGCCCTGAACTCATGCCTCCCCTGGGCCCCGATCACATCCCTCCGCAGTCTCTCACTGCTCCTGCTGTACCTGCCCACGCTCCAATCACCGACCTGGACTTTGATGACATCACACTTCGCTGCCGTCGCCCTCCTGCACCAGCTCGCGCTGTACCTTGCCGTGGTACACCACCACGCTGCTCCCAGGCCACCGCTCACCGCTCCTTTTATGGCCCCGACCTGCCGCTGGTGTTCTCACGCAGGTCGGGGCCTCCACGCTGCTCCCAGCAAATCCAGTTACACCCCGTGTCACCGCACAATTCTCAGCTGTGATTGTAAGCTGACTATATTTAAAGCTATCGCAGAGGCTGCAAGCAGTGTTCCCTGGTCGTCTAGTGGTTAGGGTCTGGTGCTCTCACTGCCGTGGTCTGGGTTTGATTCCTGGTCAGGGAAAGCATTTTTACAGAGCAAATTGACAAAAATAATTCAAGTCTGCGAAATAATGAATAATTGTTTCAATCATCATTAATCGACCCACATGTGTTGCACACTGAAGAAAATACAAATTGTTTGCTGAGCGACTGTCGAATTTTAATAACTTTTCACACAACCGGAGAATCAGAGGAAAAACAGGATATTCAGCCCATAGTACCAAATATATAGCCCATAGTACAAGAGTAAGGAAGTCTTGCTACAATTGTACAGGGCCCTGGTGAGACCACACCTGGAGTACTGCGCACAGTTTTGGTCTCCTTATCTGAGGAAGGATACACTTGCCTTGGAGGTGGTACAACAGAGGTTCACCAGATTGATTCCTGGGATGAGAGGACTGTCTTATGGTGAGAGATTGTGTAGAATATGCCGATACTCTCTGGAGTTTAGAAGAATGAGAGGTGATCTCATTGAAACGGGCAATATTCTGAAAGGGGTTGACAGGGTAAATGTTACGAAGCCTGGCTAGCCCAGTCGGTAGAGCATGAGACTCTTACTTGCAGGGTGGTGGGATCGAGCCCTAACATTGGGCGATTACTTTTCCTGAAACTTTTATGTTGCTTTCAGAGGAAAACATCATTAATGAACCCATGATCTTCTTTTGCACAATGAAAAGAATGCGAACTGAGGGAGAGTTGATAATTTAATCAAATAATGAAAGCAGCGCCTGAGATAACTCGGCCGTCCTTACTGTTCGATGCTGAAGTTGCAAGTTATTACTCTGGAACGTTTCAGACTGGGCACTTATTCACTGTTGCTGGAAGGCCCAGTGACCAGGATACTCTCTCCCCCGGGGTTTTCCTGAGCCTGTGCTCGTTGCACGGGGAGCTTTTGCCTGGGTCCGAGGTAGCTTGCATCCCAGGGATGGACAATAACCCTCTGAGCTCTGGAACTGGGGAAGAGCGAATAATTAATGAGTTGTTTGCAGGTTTCAAATACAGCTTAGAGCTGCTGGTATAAACCGATCGTGCTGTTTCACAGAATGAAATAAATGTGAATAGATAGCTGAAACTTCAACAACTGAACTTCAATATTTCATGAAACTTTAATCCTTGAAGAAGTTTTATCCCCGATCTGATTTTATACAATCTGTATTTGAGGAGACTGGTTTTAAATGTTCATTGCTCATGCAACAATGTGTCCAAAACAGCTTTTATTCAATTTTATTGCAGACACGTTTTTGCTTGAGAAATAATGTTTCTGCCCAGGCTTGAACCAGGAACTTTTCACGTGTGAGGGAAATGTGATAACCACTACACGACAGAAACTGCTGCTTAGCTCAGCGCCCAGAGAGGAGTGTTCAGCAACAAGCTGAAATGCTCAAACCCTCTCTCTGCAAAAAGTTCCTTTCACAAACATTTCTCTGACCTGAACTGCACCAAACAACAATGTTCTCCTTTCAAAGTCATTAAACTCCCCAATTTCCACGTCTGCAATTTTAAGGACAAGGACTGAAAGCGCTTTGCGATCAGAAAATTGCAGGAAACCCCTGTGGTTAATGACAGGGCTTTTGATGGTTGATTTCCATACACACCTTGTGTTATGTATTTAACCCTTGGCCACCTGTATCACACCACCACCAGAGGGCCTACCTGTTGGAGTCCCAAGGGATCCCATGAGGTACCTGCACTCTGGAGTCTTACTACAGGAGCTAAGGTCACAATTACTCATTGTTCACAGTACTCAGTTTCATCCTTTATTATGAGCGTATCAATTGGCGACGAGACAATGAACAACCACGTGAAAATGCAAAGACCAGTTGGTATCCTGGAGAAGTTCTCAGAAGTGGACAATTGCGAAGCCTTCGTGGAGATACTCGACCAATACTTCGTGGCCAACGAGCTGGAAGGGCACGTAAACGCTGCCAAATGAAGGGCGATCCTCCTTACCTTCTGTGGGGCAACAATCTATGGCCTCATGAAGAATCTTCTAGCTCTGGTGAAACCAACAACTAAATCCTTTGAAGAATTGTGTACGCTGGTCCGCGAGCATCTAAATCCTAAAGAAAGCGATCTGATGGCGAGGTATCGGTTCTACACGTGCTAACGGTCGGAAGGCCAGGAAGTGGCGAGCTATGTCGTCGAATTAAGGCGCCTCGCAGGACATTGCAAATTTGAGGGATTCCAAAACGAATGCTGAGAGACTTTTTGTGCTTGGCATTGGCCATGAGGTAATCCTTCGCAAACTGTTGACTGTTGAAACTCAGAATCTGAGCAAAGCCACAACGATAGGTCAGACAATTTCCACCATTTCCTTTAAACCCAATAACGTAATTTATTTCTGGTGGACTGGATGGAGGAACATGATCCATGTAAAAAATTGTTATTACATGAAATGAATGTTCCTAAAAGTATTAGAGTGGGAACTCACTGGATAGCAGCACAGCTGGCAATGTTTGCAGAATATATTCATGCAGCCAAAACGCACAATGACAGCCTGGAACTGTGCGGCACCAAATAACAGTTTAATGCTTCGCTCTTGGGTGGGCTCAAACCACCAACTTTTTGGTTAATAACCAAACGCACTAACCGATTGCGCCACAGAGACTAACTTAAATGTACATTGCAAGACATCCCAAACCAGGGTGTCAGTCAGTTAAAGCTTCAGATTGCTCCGACCGGTATGGAACTTGTCCACTCTCAGTTGTAGTTTTCCCAAATAAATGGAGGGACATTCATTGTGGATGCAAGGAAGCAGTCTGGTCCCGCACACTGCAGACACTTCCATGTCACCGCCAACCAGCTCTCCCACAACCGGTGTGATCTACCTTCCAGCCTTCCGGTGCCTTGTCTGTGACGAAGTATTCCGATTGTCCCGAAGCCAGTCTTATGTTTTAATTCATTTTCAGCCCCTGACTGCAGATATTCCTGTGATTCAACTCAAACAAAATGCTGACAGGGACAGTTGGATTCATCATATCTTTGCTTGGTGAAATTTCAAAGATTGAAAGCGACGCACATCAACCCCAAATCTCGTCACCTACTCGCTAACCGCTACACGCTGCTCCCGTGAGATGGAAGCCCAGTTGCTGTTTCAAGCTTGAATGCAGGTACAAGCAGAACTCATTCAAAGAAAGTCTAAGTCCCTGAGGCATCTGATTATTTGCACCGAATTCCTTCGCAATGAGTTGAGGTTCGTGTGGGGTGATTTGGTCACATCTTTCCCCACACTACATCACTTCAAACATAACTCAACGGCTGTAAAGTGCTTTGGGGCGACATGACTCCTGAAAGGCACTGCAGAAATGTAAGTCCTTCTTTGCAAAAGTTCGATGCAATTTCAAAATTCGTGGCAGAATAATGGGCTCGGCCGGGATCTCTCGCAAATTTCAATTAACAAGCCAGAAACGAGAATCATACCCCTTGACCAACGAGCTAACTTTTTGACAAACCTGGAGATCAGGTGTAACTTTTATAAAAGCATTTTTTGTGTGTAGCTAATCTTGGCAGAAGGAGCACATGAGATCGAATCAGTGACTTTGCTTTTTCAACCTGTCTTCTGAAGCGCCGCACGGTCCCACTCCGACAGTCAATGAGCTGTTGGGACGTTAGTGTATCCAGGCTGTGGGTGGCCACCCCGAGCGCAGCAGAGGGGTTTCTGCATTAGTTCTGGGTGGGGACAATATTTCCGCTTCTCTCTTCCACTTGTCTCTATCCCTCTGCTTTGTTTTCTGTATTTATTCCCCGGCCTCATTTTATCTGTTTAAAAGGGAACAAAAGATGAAGTGGGCGACACTCTGGAACAATTTCTCTCACTCAAATATATCTATTAAGTGAAGTGAAATAAAGAGCAATTAAAGAATAAGGGAGAAGCCACTGTCGCCCTTTTGACAGGAGAATAAACTCGCCCATGGCTGTTCATCCACAGCAAGTTTAAACATAATCTTCCTGCACGGGATCCTTTCACGTGGAAAGCAAACGTGATAACGGCTCCACTGCGGAAACCGCTCTGACCAGAAGTACAGCAGAGGGCAGCTGACCAGTGAATGCCTTCTGTGCTGATCGGGAATGTGTTGGCTCACCTTAAACAACTTCTGTCCCTCACTGACAGCTGTCAATCCTTCTCCTCCGCTGCCCTTTACACAAACATGTCACTGATCCCCACCCACCACCCCACATCCCCATCGTGTTATCTTCCATGTTAGCACAGTGGGGCCGCGGAAGCACCTACTCTCTCCCCACGGTTAGTGAACTTAGTGTATTGTCCTGGTACATTTTATGTATAGTTACAATGATGTGCCACTGGGGGCGCTGTGGTGCGAGACCCAAAAATACCTGCAAGACAGAGTATAAAAGGCTGCCCACCACACCTGAGAGGCACTCTGGAGTTACACAATAAACGACTAAGGTCGCAGCAGTTACTACAGCACCAGACTGTGCAGAGTCAGTGATTTGAGTGCTGCATACACCACAGTAACCTTGTTACATGCTTCTCTAATTTCCTCTTTGATGCCGTCCCCTACATTACCATTACTGTTTGGACGCCAATAGACAACTCCCACCAATGTTTTAGAAAGATAGAAACATAGAAATTTACAGCGCAGAAGGAGGCCATTTCGGCCCATCGTGTCCACGCCAGCTGACAAAGAGCTGCATAGCCCTTGGTCAGCAGCCCGAAAGGTTACATATAAACCTATGAATGATGACGGAAAGGCAAAGAGCACCCAGCCCAACCAGTCCACCGCAGTCAACTGCGACACCCCTTACACTGAAACATTCTACACTCCATCCCAACCGGAGCCGTGTGATCTCCTGGGATAGGCAAAAACCAGATAAAAACCCAGGCCAATTTATGGAGAATAAATCTGTGAAAATTCCTCTCCGACCCATCCAGGCGATCGAAACTACTCCAGGAGATCACCCTGGCCGTATTCTATTCCACGCAGTACTTACCATTATATCTGTGCCGTCCAACAAAAGGTCATCCCGTCTAATCCCAATTACCAGCTCTAGGTCTGTAACCCTGCAGGTTACGACACTTTAAGTGCCCATCCAACCATCTCTTAAAAGTGTTGAGGGTTTTTGCATCCACCACTCTTCCAGGCAGCAAGTTCCAGATCCACACAACCCTCTGCAGAAAGAAGCCCCCCGCCCACCTCAAATCCCCTCTTGACCTTCCACCAACCAATTTAAAACTATGCCCCCTCGTAATAGACCCCTCCACCAATGGAAATAGGCCCTTACTATCCACTGTGTCCAGGCCCCTCAATATTTTGTACACCTCAATGAGGTCTCCTCTCAACCTTCTCTGTTCCAATGAGAAGAAACACAGCCTATCCAATCTGTCCTCATAATTAAGATTCTCCATTCCACGCAGCATCCTTGTAAATCTCCTGCATACAGTACTCCAGCTGTGGCCGAAACAAAGTATTATAGAATTGAAGCATAAGCTCCCTGCTCTTATATTCTATGACTCGGCCAGAAAAAGACAAACATTTTGTATCAATCTTTACGGTAGAGGACATGAACAATATTCCAACAGTGGAAAGTCAAGGAGCTATAGCGGGGAGGAACTTAACACAATCACAATCACTAAGGAGGTGGTACTCAGTAAGATAATGGGACTAAAGGCAGACAAATCCCCTGGACCTGATGAATTGCATCCGAGGGTCTTAAGAGAATTAGCGACAGGGATTGTGGATGCATTGGTTGTAATTTACCAAAATTCCCTGGATTCTGGGGATGTCCCAACAGATTGGAAAACTGCAAATGTAACGCCCCTATTTAAAAAAGAAGGCAGACAAAAAGCAGGAGAGTATAGACGAGTTAGCCTAACATCTATGGTTGGGAAAATGTTGGAGTCCATTATTAAAGAAGCAATAACAGGACATTTGGAAAAGCAAAATTCGGTCAGGCAGAGTCAGCATGGATTTATGAAGGGCAAGTCATGTTTGACAAATTTGCTGGAGTTCTTTGAGGATGTAATGAACAGGGTGGATAAAGGGGAACCAGTGGATGTTGTGTATTTGGACTTCCAGAAAGCATTTGACAAGGTGCCACATAAAAGGTTACTGCACAAGATAAAAGTTCATGGTGTTGGGGGTAATATAATAGCATGGATAGAGGATTGGCTACCAAACAGAAAACAGAGAGTCGGGATAAATGGTTTAATCTCGTGTTGGCAATCATTAACTGGTGGTGTGCCGCAGGGATCAGTGCTGGGACGCCAACTATTTACAATCTATATTAACGACTTGGAAGAAGGGACCGAGTGTAACATAGCCAAGTTTGCTGATGATACAAAGATGGGAGGAAAAGCAACGTGTGAGGAGGACACAAAAAATCTGCAAAAAGACATAGACGAGCTAAGTGAGTGGGCAAAAATTTGACAGATGGAGTATAATGTTGGAAAGTGTAAGGTCATGCACTTTGGCAGAAAAAACCAAAGAGCAGGTTATTATTTAAATGGAGAGAGAATGCAAAGTGCTGCAGTACAGCGGGGTCTTGGGGTACTTGTGCAAGAAACACAAAAGGTTAATCTGCAGGTAAAGCAAGTGATCAGGAAAGCCAATGGAATCTTGGCCTTTATTGCAAAGGGGATGGTATAAAAAAGCTGGGAAGTCCTGCTACAGTTATACAGGGTATTGGTGAGGCCACACCTGGAGTACTTAGTACAGTTTTGGTTTCCATATTTAAAAAAGGATAAGAACATAAGAACATAAAAATTAGGAACAGGAGTAGGCCATCTAGCCCCTTGAGCCTGCTCCCCCATTTAAAAAGATCATGGCTGATCTGGCCGTGGACTCAGTTCCACTTACCCGCCCGCTCCCCATAACCCTGAATTCCCTTATTGGTTAAAAATCTATCTATCTGTGATATGAATAATTCAATGAGCTAGCCTCAACTGCTTCTCTGGGCAGAGAATTCCACAGATTCACAACCCTCTGGGAGAAGAAATTCCTTCTCAACTCGGTTTTAAATTGGCTCCCCCGTATTTTGAAGCTGTGCCCCGAATTCTAGTCTCCCCGACCAGTGGAAACAACCTCTCTGCCTCTATCTTGTCGACCCCTTTCATTATTTTAAATGTTTCTATAAGATCACCCCTCATCCTTCTGAACTCCAACGAGTAAAGACCCAGTCTACTCAATCAATCATCATAAGGTAACCCCCTCATCTCCGGAATCAGCCAGGTGAATCGTTTCTGTACCCCCTCCAAGGCTTGTATATCCTTCCTTAAGTAATGTGACCAAAACTGCACGCAGTACTCCAGGTGCGGCCTCACCAATACCCTGTACAGTTACAGCAGGACCTCCCTGCTTTTGTACTCCATGCCTCTTGCAATGAAGGCCAACATTCCATTCGCCTTCCTGATTATCTGCTGTACTTGCAAACTAACATTTTGGGATTCATGCACAAGGACCCCCAGGTCCCTCTGCACCGCTGCATGTTGTAATTTCTCCCCATTCAAATAATATTCCCTTTTGCCATTTTGTTTTCCAAGGTAGATGACCTCGCATTTTCCAACATTGTATTCCATCTGCCAAACCTTAGCCCATTCGATTAACCTATCTAAATCTCTTTGCAGCCTCTCTGTGTCCTCTGCACAACCCGCTACCCCACTAATCTTTGTGTCATCTGCAAATTTTATTACACTACACTCTGTCCCCTCCTCCAGGTCATTTATGTATATTGTAAACAGTTGTGGGCCCAGCACCGATCCCTGTGGCACATCCTTAACCACCGATTTCCAACCTGAAAAAGACCCATTTATCCCGACTCTCTGCTTTCTGTTAGGCAGCCAATTCTTTATCCATGCTAATACATTTCCGCTGACTCCGCGTACCTTTATCTTCTGCAGTAACCTTTTGTGTGGCACCTTATCGAATGCCTTTTGGAAATCTAAATACACCACATCCATCGGTACACCTCTATCCACCATGCTCGTTATATCCTCAAAGAATTCCAGTAAATTAGTTAAACATGATTTCCCCTTCATGAATCCATGTTGCGTCTGCTTGATTGCACTATTCCTATCTAGACGTCCCGCTATTTCTTCCTTCATGATAGCTTCAAGCATTTTCCCCACTACAGATGTTAAACTAACTGGCCTATAGTTACCTGCCTTTTGTCTGCCCCCTTTTTTAAACAGGGGCATTACATTAGCTGCTTTCCAATCCGCTGGCACCTCCCCAGAGTCCAGAGAATTTTGGTAGATTATAACGAATGCATCTGCTATAACTTCCGCCATCTCTTTGAATACCCTGGGAAGCATTTCATCAGGACCAGGGGATTTGTCTACCTTGAGTCCCATTAGCCTGCCCAGCACCACCTCCCTAGTGATAGTGATTGTCTCAAGGTCCTCCCTTCCCACATTCCCGTGACCAGCAATTTTTGGCATGGTTTTTGTGTCTTCCACTGTGAAGACCGAAGCAAAATAATTGTTTGAGGTCTCAGCCATTTCCACATTTCCCATTCCTAAATCCCCCTTCTCATCTTCTAAAGGACCAACATTTACTTTAGTCACTCGTTCCCTTTTTATATATCGGTAAAAGTTTTTACTATCTGTTTTTATGTTTTGCGCAAGTTTACTTTCGTTATCTATCTTTCCTTTCTTTATTGCTTTCTTAGTCATACTTTGCTGTTGTTTAAAATTTTCCCAATCTTCTAGTTTCCCACTAACCTTGGCCACCTTATACGCATTGGTTTTTAATTTGATACTCTCCTTTATTTCCTTGGTTATCCACGGCTGGTTGGTTATCCCTTCTCTTACCGCCCTTCTTTGTCACTGGAATATATTTTTGTTGAGCACTATGAAAGAGCTCCTTAAAAGTCCTCCACTGATCCTCAATTGTGCCACCATTTAGTCTATGTTCCCAGTCTACTTTAGCTAACTCGGCCCTTATCCCACTGTAGTCCCCTTTGTTTAAGCATAGTATGCTTGTTTGAGACACTACTTCCTCACCATCAATCTGTATTACAAATTCAACCATACTGTGATCACTCATTCCGAGAGCATCTTTTACTGAGAGATCGTTTATTATTCCTGTCTCATTACACAGGACCAAATCGAAGATAGCTTGCTCCCTTGTAGGTTCAGTAACATAATGTTCTAAGAAACAATCCTATATGCATTCTATGAATTCCTCCTCCAGGCTACCCCGTGCGATTTGATTTGACCAATCGATATGTCGGTTAAAATCCCCCATGATTACTGCCGTTCCTTTTTCACATTCCTCCATTATTCCCTTGTTTATTGTCCGCCCCACCATGAAGTTATTATTTGGGGGCCTATAAACTACGCCCACCAGTGATGTTTTCCCCTCACTATCTCTAATCTCCACCCACAATGATTCAACATTTTGTTCATTCGAGTCAATATCATCTCTCACTGACATCTCGCTGACATCATCCTTTATTAATAGAGCTACCCCACCTCCTTTCCCTTCTTGTCTATCCTTCTGAATTGTCAGATACCCCTGTTGCAGGAGAGCTGGTTGGCGGTGACATGGAAGTGTCTGCAGTGTGCGGGACCAGACTGCTTCCACACATCCACAATGAATCTCCCACCCTTTATTTGGAAAAGTACAACTGAGAGTGGACAAGTTCCATCCCGGTCAGAGCAATCCAAAGCTTTAACTGATTGACACCCTGGTTTTGCATGTCTTGCAACGTGTTTTTCCATCAGTCTCTGTGATGCAATGGGTTAGTGCATTCGGTTTTTATCTGAAAGGTTGGTGGTTTGAGCCCACCCAGGGGTGAAGCCTTTAACTGTTTTTTCCCCGAGGATTCGGTGCCGCACAGATCCAGGTTGTCATTGTGCGTTTTGGCTGCACGAATATATTCTGCAAACATTGCCAGCTGTGCTGTTATCCAGTGAGTTCCCACTCCAATACTTTACTGAGCATTCAGCTCAAGTAAAACAATTACATTTTTGGATCATGTTCTGACTTCCAGCCGACTAGAAATAAATTAAGTTATTATGTTTAATGAAAAGGACAATAATGACACCAAGCATTACGATGCAGCGATGCAGCAATGCAGCGTTCCCTGGTGGTCCAGTGATTAGGATTCGGCGCTCTCACCACCGCGACCCTGGGTCGATTTCCGGCCAGGGAAATTGCACTTCCATCAAAATTAAAACCTTATGAGAAAGAGTTACATGCATCTCATGTGGAAAAAAAGATTCATTGATTTAAACATCATTCATTAATCCATTGTAGAAATTCAATCAATTATTTTGCCCTGAGTACGTGAGGAACTTTTATCCCGACCTCATTGTATTTGAGGAGCATGGTCCAGCCCCAGTATCTCCATCTGTGAAAGTAGGAAACTGCTGGAAATACACAACAGGACGGGTAGCCTTTGACAAACAATTAAACCCAGGTTACAGACTCTCTCCCTTCCCCTGCCCTTTGCGGGACACTTGTTCCCCTTTAATTTTACAGACTGACTGAGTTCACTAACCGCGGGGAGAGAGTAGGTGCCTCCGCGGCCCCACTGTGCTAACATGGAAGATAACACGATGGGGATGTGGGGTGGTGGGTGGGGATCAGTGACATGTTTGTGTAAAGGGCAGCGGAGGAGAAGGATTGACAGCTGTCAGTGAGGGACAGAAGTTGTTTAAGGTGAGCCAACACATTCCCGATCAGCACAGAAGGCATTCACTGGTCAGCTGCCCTCTGCTGTACTTCTGGTCAGAGCGGTTTCCGCAGTGGAGCCGTTATCACGTTTGCTTTCCACGCGAAAGGATCCCACGCAGGAAGATTATGTTTAAACTTGCTGTGGATGAACAGCCATGGGCGAGTTTATTCTCCTGTCAAAAGGGCGACAGTGGCTTCTCCCTTATTCTTTAATTGCTCTTTATTTCACTTCACGAAATTGTTCCAGAGTGTCGTCACTTAATCTTTTGTTCCGCTTTAAACACATAAAATGAGGCCGGAGGAATAACTACAGAAACCAAAGCAGAGGGATACAGACAAGAGGAAGACAGAAGGGGAAATATTGTCCCCACCCAGATCTAATATAGAAACCCTTCTGCTGCGCTCGGGGTGGCCACCCACAGCCTGGATACACTAACGTCCCAACAGCTCATTGACTGTCGGAGTGGGACCGTGCGGCGCTTCAGAAGACAGGGTCGAAAAAGCAAAGTCACTGATTCGGTCCCATGTGTTTCTCTGCCTGACACCGGGAAACAGTGAGATGGGTTTTGGAGCATAGATCTGGTTATTGTGAAACAGCAAAGAAAATATTAAGTCCGGAATTAAACTCTACAATGTGTGTCCTGCTCATTTAGTGGTTAGGCGCTCACAGAGGGAGCTCGAGTTCGGAATGTGACTGAAGGATAGTCGAAACTTCAATAACTGAACTTTAATAATTGCAGGATGAAATGTTATTCCCGATCTGAATTTACACACTCTGTATTTTCGGAGATTTAAAATGTTCATTGCTCATAAGACAGGGAACCTGGGGCTACTTCTGTTCAATTTATTTTACAGCAAATATATTCTAAAATAAAGCACGCGCCGGGGACATTTCATGTGTGAGGCAAACGTGATTACCGCTACACTACAGAAACCTTTGCCTCACCCAGTGCCCTGGTTCATCATTTGCACCAAAATTAACCCCAATGAGATAGGGATAAAAATTCCTCACATGCTCAGGGCAAAATAAATGGTTGAAGTTTTACAAAAGAATTTCAGAGATTATAATAATTTCAGAGAACATAATAATATTTAAATCAATAATTCTTATTTGTTATACATGATTTGCATAATAGATGAATTCTTGTTTTTGTAAGGTTTTGAATTGAAAGTGCAACTTCCCAGGGTGGGAATCAAACCCAGGACAGAGCGGTGAGATCACCAAGCCCTTACCACCAGACCATCAGCAAACTATAAATCGTTTTATTGCTGCATCGTTATAGTTGGTGACATTATTGTCATTTTCAATCCACTTGATTCACACCAAAACAAATTGTAACCGTGATCATAAATTCATGCCACTTTGAGATCATATTCAAATGATTTGCTGAATCCACCCCTTGCACCATTGCAACACAGGTTCGATTCTTGGTCAGGGAGATAATATTTACAACACGATTATCAAATTAAACCGTATATAATTGATGACATGCAGCTAATGTGAAAAATAAGAATTCATTTAATCACCATCAATTGACTGATAACTTTCTTTTGCAGAATGAAAGAAATAATAATGTGGTTACTGAGGGACAGTGGTGGCTTCAATCATTTATTTTCTCTTTCCATGTGATGAACTTTTATCCCTATCTCGTTTACACACTGTATTTTAGGAGAATGGTTTAAATTTTAAGTGCTTATGACTCCAGGAATCCGGTGCAACTTTTGTTAAAATTAACAGGACCGGCTATTACACAGAAAAAATATTCTCTAACATTAAGGGCCCAAGTTTCCACAAGAAAAAAAACGGGCGCCCCTCCGACCTGGACGCCCGTTTTTCGCGCCTAAAACGACGCCTAAAAAAACCCTCGGTAGTCTCCACCTCCCTGCAGGTCCTGTGGCACTCGGCGCAGCGCAGCACGAGCTGTGGGGGGGGTGGAGCCAGGTCCCGGCGCTGAAATCAGTGCCGGGACCTCTGCACATGCGCGCTACAGTGGGCACGCAAGTGCTGTAGCTCCAGGCGCCGAACTGTGTGGGAGGGGCCCGAAGCACGCAGCCCCTAGCCCTGACCCAATGGCCTCACTGGGACTGCGTGAACAAGGCTCCTCCCACGGCCAGCTCCTGCTCCCCGCCCCCGACCAGACCCGACACCCGCTCCCCACCGCCCCGACAGAGACCCGAGACCCGCTCCCCCCCGCCCCCCCCCGCCGACCAGACCCGACACCCGCTCTCTCCTCCCCGCCCCCCGACCTGACACCCGAGACCCGCTCTCCCCCCGCACCCCGGCCCCGACCCGACCCGAGGCCCGCTCCCTCCCCCCACGACCCGACACCCGCTCTCCCCCCGCCACATGACCCGACACCCGCTCTCCCCCCTCCCCGACCCGACCCGAGGCCCGCTCCCCCCCCCCACGACCCGACACCCGCTCCCTCCTCCCCTCCCCTCTCTCTCTCTCCCCCTCGCCTCCCTCCCTCCCCCTCCCCTCTCTCCCTCCCTCCCGCTCCTCTCTCTCCCTCCCTCCCCCTCCCCCTCTCTCCCTCCCTCCCCCTCTCTCCCTCCCTCCCCCTCCCCCTCCCCTCTCTCCCTCCCTCCCCCTCCCCTCTCTCCCTGCCTCCCCCTTCCCCTCTCTCCCTCCCTCCCCCTCTCTCCCTCCCTCCCCCTCCCCCTCCCCTCTCTCCCTCCCTCCCCCTCCCCCTCCCCTCTCTCGCTCCCTCCCCCTCCCCCTCTCTCCCTCCCTCCCCACTCTCTCTCTCTCCCTCCCTCTCTCTCTCTCTTTCTCTCTCCCTCCCCCCTCCCCCTCCCCTCTCTCGCTCCCTCCCCCTCCCCCTCTCTCCCTCCCTCCCCCTCTCTCCCTCCCTCCCCCTCCCCCTCCCCTCTCTCCCTTCCTCCCCCTCCCCCCCTCTCTCTCCCTCCCTCCCCTCTCTCTCTCTCCCTCCCTCCCTCCCTCCCTCCCTCTCTCTCTCTCCCTCTCTCTCTCCCTCTCCCGCTCAGCAGCACGAACAGCTGCAGAATTCTCCCTGGCTGAAGCACTTTCACACAGGTAGGAAGATGGTTTATTTAATCTTTTCTTGGTTTATAAATGTTTATTCAGGTTGGATTTATTTGTATAATATTTGTATAAGTATAAATAATGATTTATTGTCAAATTTAATGAGTTCCCTTCCGCCCCCCTCGTTCTGGACGCCTAATTTGTAACCTGCGCCTGATTTTTTAATGTGTAGAACAGGTTTTTTCAGTTCTACAAAAATCTTCACTGGCTCCATTCTACTTTAGTTTGGAGTACATTTTCACTGTGGAAACTTTCAAATCAGGCGTCAGTGGCCGGACACGCCCCCTTTTGAAGAAAAAATTCTGTTCTAAACTAGAACTGTTCTACCTGACTAGAACTGCAGAAAAAAAAATGTGGAGAATTGCGATTTCTAAAATAGTCCGTTCTCCACCAGTTGCTCCTAAAAATCAGGCGCGAATCATGTGGAAACTTGGGCCCAATGTTTTTAGATCATGCCCCGGCCGATCATTCTTCGGTGCAAAGTGGATGAACTGACCCTTCCCTGGTAAATACATAGAAACATAGAAACATAGAAACATAGACATAAAAACATAGAAACATAGAAAATAGGTGCAGGAGCAGGCCATTCAGCCCTTCTAGCCTGCACCGCCATTCAATGAGTTCATGGCTGAACATGAAACTTCAGTACCCCCTTCCTGCTTTCTCGTCATAACCCTTGATCCCCCGAGTAGTAAGGACTTCATCTAACTCCTTTTTGAATATATTTAGTGAATTCGCCTCAACTACTTTCTGTGGTAGAGAATTCCACAGGCTCACCACTCTCTGGGTGAAGAAGTTTCTCCTCATCTCGGTCCTAAATGGCTTACCCCTTATCCTCAGACTGTGACCCCTGGTTCTGGACTTCCCCAACATTGGGAACATTCTTCCTGTATCTAACCTGTCTAACTCCGTCAGAATTTTAAACGTTTCCATGAGGTCCCCTCTCATTCTTCTGAACTCCAGTGAATACAAGCCCAGTTGATCTAGTCTTTCTTGATAGGTCAGTCCCGCCATCCCGGGAATCAGTCTGGTGAATCTTCGCTGCACTCCCTCAAGAGCAAGAATGTCCTTCCTCAAGTTAGGAGAACAAAACTGTACACAATACTCCAGGTGTGGCCTCAACAAGGCCCTGTACAACTGTAGCAACACCTCCCTGCCCCTGTATTCAAATCCCCTTGCTATGAAGGCCAACATGCCATTTGCTTTCTTAACCTCCTGCTGTACCTGCATGCTAACCTTCAATGACTGATGTACCATGACACCCAGGTCTCGTTGCACCTTCCCTTTTCCTAATCTGTCACCATTCAGATAATAATCTGTCTCTCTGTTTTTACCACCAAAGTGGATAACCTCACATTTATCCACATTATACTTCATCTGCCATGCATTTGCCCACTCACCTAACCTATCCAAGTCACTCTGCAGCCTAATAGCATCCTCCTCGCAGCTCACACTGCCACCCAACTTAGTGTCATCCGCAAATTTGGAGATACTGCATTTAATCCCCTCGTCTAAATCAATAATGTACAATGTAAACAGCTGGGGCCCCAGCACAGAACCTTGCGGCACCCCACTAGTCACTGCCTGCCATTCTGAAAAGTACCCGTTTACTCCTACTCTTTGCTTCCTGTCTGACAATCAGTTCTCAATCCACGTCAGCACACTACCCCCAATCCCATGTGCTTTAACTTTGCACATTAATCTCTTGTGTGGGACCTTGTCGAAAGCCTTCTGAAAGTCCAAATATACCACATCAACTGGTTCTCCTTTGTCCACTTTACTGGAAACATCCTCAAAAAATTCCAGAAGATTTGTCAAGCATGATTTCCCTTTCACAAATCCATGCTGACTTGGACCTATCATGTCATCATTTTCCAGATGCACTGCTATGACATCCTTAATGATTGATTCCATCATTTTACCCACTACTGAGATCAGGCTGACCGGTCTATAATTCCCTGTTTTCTCTCTCCCTCCTTTTTTTAAAACTGGGGTTACATTGGCTACCCTCCACTCCATAGGAACTGATCCAGAGTCAATGGAATGTTGGAAAAGACTGTCAATGCATCCGCTATTTCCAAGGCCACCTCCTTAAGTACTCTGGGATGCAGTCCATCAGGCCCTGGGGATTTATCGGCCTTCAATCCCATCAATTTCCCCAACACAATTTCCCGACTAATAAAGATTTCCCTCAGTTCCCCCTCCTTACTAGACCCTCTGACCCCTTTTATATACAGAGGCAAAGTAATTATTTCATATTTTATGTAATTTTTCCTTCGCTCCATGTGATTTAATCTTGTCCATCGATTTGTGGCCCTATTCCCATCCGACATTCTTTTTTAAATGAATGTGCCTGTAGAAAGTTAGATGAGCGATTATGTTATTGGCCACCAAATAATGGGAAGGATAAAGAGGTGTAAATTTAGATAAAATGCAGAAAGATTCAAGATCTGTCGTGATAATGTGGGACTTCAACGTAAACTGGGAAAATAACCATGCAAAGGGAAAATGCAGGGGAGGATTTCCTGAAATCTGTGTTAGAACTTTCTCCATCAGTATGTTTCCAGCACGATGGGGAAGAAAGCAGTTCTGGATCTCGGAAATGGATTAAGTAGAACATGTTTCTGTGGAGGAGCATTGAGGAAACAGTGATCACAATATCATTAGGTTTAGAGTAGTTATGGAAAAGGAGAAGGTATAATCATGTGTGAAAATACCCAACTGTAGGAGGACTAATTTTTTGAGTTGAAAGGGATCCGGCCCAGGTAGATTGAAACCAAAGATTTCTCGGTAAAACAGTAAATGCACATTGGGAGACTTTCAAAAAGGAGATAGATCGGGTAACGACTAGACACGTTCTCATGCAGGGTGCAGAAATAGCATGATAGCTAGCTACAGCTCGGTGGATGAATGAAGGTCAACTAAAACACAAAAATGAAAGCTTGTGATAAACTTCAGGCTCATATTTCAGCAGAGAACCAAGCAGAATACAGAATGTACAGAGAAGGACTATCAAAGGAGGAGGAAGTAGAATCAGCAGAAAAACAGGATATTCGCCCATAGTACTTATCTGAGGAAGGACACACTTGCCTGGGAGGTGGTGCAACAGAGGTTCAACAGATTGATTCCTGGGATGAGAGGGCTGTCCTATGATGAGAGATTGTGTAGAATATGCCAATTCTCTCTGGGGTTTCGAAGAATCAGAGTTGATCTCGTTGAAACGGACAATATTCTGAAGGGGATTGACAGGGTAGATGTTGAGAAGCCTGGCTAGCTCAGTCGGTAGAGCATGAGACTCTTAATCTCAGGATCGTGGGTTTGAGCCCCATGTTAGTCGATTACAGTTCCTTAAAATTTATGTTGCTTTCACGGGAAAACATCATTAATGAACCCATTTTCTTCTTTTGCACAATGAAAGAAATGCGAACTGAGGGAGAGCTGATAATTTAATCATCTGTTCTGTGCTCTGCATAAGAACACAAGAACCAGGAGCAGGAGTCGGCCATTTGGCCCTTCGAGCCTGCCTTCTTTTGCACTGAAACAAATTATAACCGTGAGTTTAAATTAGCAGTGCGGGATATTTACAGGGCACCTTTCAGTGCTTCACAAAACCATTCCTTTCGCTACAGCCACCCGGGATCGTTTCCCGGTTTGGGAAGTAACTTTGATATCACCGTTTGTAATTGAAGTGGAGTAATTTTATTATGTTATGTCCCAAAGCACTTCAGAGTGGTGTCAAAACAAATGAGTTTGCAATTAAAAACACTGAATGTCAGGAGTGGGATTTGAACCCTCGCCTCCAGAGGAGACTGCGACCTGAACGCAGCGCCTTAGACCGCTCGGCCATCCTGACTGTTGATGCTTCAATTACAAGTTATTACTCAGGAAAGTTTCAGACCAGGCGCTTGTTCAGTGTTGCTGGAAGGCCCAGTGATCGGGATATCCTCTCCCCCGGGGTTTTCCTGAGCCTGTGCTCGTTGCACGGGGAGGTTTGGCCCGGGTCTGAGGTAGCTTGCATCCCAGGGATGGACAATAACCCTCTGAGCTCTGGAACTGGGGAAGAGCGAATAATTAATGAGCTGTTTGTGGGTTTCAAATGCAACTTAGATCTGATGGAAGAAACCGATAGTGTTGTTTCACAGAATGAAAGAAATGCAAACAGGGACAATCGAAATTTCAATAACTGAACTTTAATAATTAGTGAAACTTTAACCCTTGATGAAGTTTTATCCCCGATCTGATTTTACACACTCTGTATTTGAGTAGATTAGTTTTAAAATGTTCATTGCTCATGCGACAATGTACCCTGGACTGCTTTTGTTCAATTTTATTGCAGACAAGTTTTTGCTTCACAAATAATGTTTCCGCACAGGCTCGCAACAGAGACCTTTCGCGTGTGAGGCAAACATGATAACCGCTACACTACGGAAACTGCTGCTTAGCTCAGTGCCCAGAGAGAAGTGTTCAGCAACAAGCTGAAATGCTCAATCCCTCTCTCTGCAAAAAGTTCCATTCACAAACAATTCTCTGACCTGAACTGCACCAAACAACAATATTCTCCTTTCAAAGTCATTAAACTCCCCAATTTCCACATCTGCAATGTTAAGGACAAGGACTGAAAGCGCTTTGCGATCAGAAAATTGCCGGAAACCCCTGTGGTTAATGACAGGACTTTTGATGGTTGATTTCCGTACACACCTTGTGTTATGTATTTAACCCTTGGCCACCTGTATCACACCACCACCAGAGGGCCGACCTGTTGGAGTCCCAAGGGATTCCAGCATCCATTGGGAGCATGGTATATAAGCACTCTGGAGTCTTATTAAAGGAGCTAATGTCACACTTACTCATTGTTCACAGTACTCAGTTTCATTCTTTATTATGAGCGTATCAATTGGCGACGAGACAACGAACAACCACGCGAAAATGCAAGTAACAGTTGGTATAACTTGATAACAGCACAGCTGGCAATGGTTGCGGAATATATTCATGCAGCCAAAACGCACAATGACAACCTGGAACTGCACGGCACCGAATCCTCAGGGAAAAACAATTAAAGGCTTTGTCCCTGAATGGGCTACGATCCACCAACCTTGCAGTTAATAGCTGAACGCACTGATCCATTGCACCACAGAGACTGATAGATGCACATATTGCAAGACATCCCTGTGATATCTTCACAGAGCACAGCACACACAGCTTCCGAACATGCAGGCTGCTCTCTCGGAACTCTCCGGAAAGAGCCTGTTCTGTTTAATGATTAACTATACAGTTGCAGTACACAATACGTCCACATCCACAGTGTGGCGCTACAAGCATTACATGCTGACAGACATTACAATCCCAAACCAGGGTGTCAGTCAGTTAAAGCTTCAGATTGCTCTGACCGGGATGGAACTTGTTCACTCTCAGTTGTACTTTTCCCAAATAAAGGGTGGGACATTCATTGTGGATGTGTGGAAGCAGTCTGGTCCCGCACACTGCAGACACTTCCATGTCACCGCCAACCAGCTCTCCCACAACCAGTGTGATCTACCTTCCAGCCTTCCGGTGCCTTGTCTGTGACGAAGTATTCTGATTGTCCCGAAGCCGGTATCCTTTGTCATCAATAGGGTTTTAAGTTGTTTCGGTAATTTTTACCTGCTGGACAGTCGAGGCACAAATTGTAGAGTGGAACACTTGCGTGGACCCCGGTTTCCTAGTGGTTGATTTTCCTGGTTGGGTCCGTCGGTCGCGGTGGTCCGGTTGATGCCTGTTACCAAGTCAGTTGGTATTGATGTTCCACTGATTGGTTTTTTGAAATTCTTTTCTCCGATGTCGTGATGTCTCTTCCTGTGTTATCTCGCCGTGTGCTCTCGATCTTGATCTTGTTGTTCCAAAGTAATGGTCAGAAAAATAGGTTGCTCTTGGTACGATAGGCCCCCAGTTATACTCTGAGAGGCTGCTTAATCTTCGTGCCAAATCTAACGTTTCTTTTGTTTAAGTTTTGCTGCCCATTGATTTAAGTGGTCTTCTTTGTATAAGTTTTGGCGGACTAGCTAACTGAGACTTGATTAAATGTTTTAATCTGGTGTTGATAGACTTTGGGATGATGATACTCCTTATTTATGAACTGATGAACTCTTGTCCATTGTAATAGCACTGCTTTGGCTTCGGGAAGTCTGGGCTGAGCCAGATATTTCTATACATGTTGAAAATGTGTTGGAATATGGATGTGATATTTGGGTCCTGTGGGTGGGGTGGATAATGTTTCTTCCGTGGTCGATTGTTTAAATGCTAATGTTTTCTGGGGGTCTGACTATGATTAAAGAGCTACCCTAGACAAACTGATTAGCTACAATATCCAAACTCTAAATCCCACCCCTCTGTCACTGCAGCTTTTCCCCACAGGCCCAAACATGCCTTTTAAAATCCCAAACTTGGTTAAGAATTGTAGATTTCCTCCATATGCTTTTTAGAATCCCAAACTTTATGTTTAATAGTCCTAAATCGAATTTCCTTTTCAGTGAGTCCAAACACTGGGGGGTTTCCATGAATTTTGGAATCTACATTGGCAGTCCCTCGGAATCGAGGAAGACTTGCTTCCACTCCTAAAGTGAGTTCTTTGGTGGCTGAACAGTCCAATACTAGAGCCACAGACCCTATCACAGGTGGGACAGATAGTCGTTGAGGGAAGGGATGGGTGGGACAGGTTCTGCTGTCTACACTTGATTTCTGCATGCACTCGGCGATGAGACTCGAGGTGCTCAGCGCCCTCTCGGATGCACTTTCTCCACTTAGGGTGGTCTTGGGTCAGGGACTCCTGGGTGTCAGTGGGGATGTTGCACTTTATCAGGGAGGCTTTGAGTGTGTCCTTGTAGAGTTTCTGCTGCCCACCTTTGGATCGTTTGCCATGAAGGAGTTCCGAGTAGAGCACTTGCTTTGGGAGTCTCGTGTCTGGCATGAGGACAATGTGTGCCTGCCCAGCGGAGCTGATCGAGTGTGGTCAGTGCTTCAAAGCTGGGGATGTTAGCCTGAATAAGGCTGTTGATGTTGGTGCGTCTGTCCTCCGAGAGGATTTGTAGGATCTTGCGGAGACATCGTTGGTGATATTTCTTCAGCAACTTGAGGTGTCGACTGTACATGGTCCATGTCTCTGAGCCTTACAGGAGGGCAAGTATTACTACAGCCCTGTAGACCATGAGCCTGGTGGCAGTTTTGAGGGCCTGGTCTTCAAACACTCTTTTCCTCAGGCGGCCGAAGGCTGCACTGGCACATGGAGGCCGTGTTGAATCTCGTCATCGATGCCTGCTCTTGTTGATAGGAGGCTCCCGAGCTATGGGAAGTGGTCCATGGTGTCCAGGGCCGCGCCGTGGATCTTGATGACTGGGGGGTAGTGCTGTGCGGTGAGGACAGGCTGGTGGAGGACCTTTGTCTTACGGATGTTTAGCGTAAGGCCCATGCTTTCATAGGCCTCAGTAAATACGTCGACTATGTCCTGGAATTCAACATCTGCATGTGCGCGGACGCAGGCCTTGGTGAGGCCTCACCTGGAATATTGTGTACAGTTTTGGTCTCCTAATCTGAGGAAGGACATTCTTGCTATTGAGGGAGTGCAGCGAAGGTTCACCAGACTGATTCCCTGGATGGCAGGACTGACATGTAAAGAAAGACTGGATCAACGAGACTTTTGTTCACTGGAATTTAGAAGAATGAGAAGGGATCGCAGAGAAACATATACAGGTCTGATGGGATTGGACAGGTGAGAGGCAGGAAGTATGTTCCCGATGTTGGGGAAGTCCAGAACCAGGGGTCAGAGTCTAAGGACAAGGGGTAAGCCATTTAGGACCGAGATGAGGAGAAACTTCTTCACTCAGAGAATTCTGAACCTGTGGAATTCTCTACCACAGAAAGTTGTTGAGGCCAGTTCATTAGATATATTCAAAAGGGAGTTAAATGTGGCCATTACGGCTAAAGGTATCAAGGGTATGGAGAGAAAGCAGGAAAGGGGTACTGAGGTGAATGATCAGTCATGATCATATTGAATGGTGGTGCAGGCTCGAAGGGCCGAATGGCCTACTCCTGCACCTGTTTTCGATGTTTTTATGTTTCTATGTTGCTATGTTTCTATGCAAAGCACAGAAAAAAATGGTTGAAGTATCGACTCTGCCTCAGTTCGCATTTCTTTCATTGTGCAAAAGAAGGTGAGGGGTTAATTAATGATGCAATCCCGTGAAAGCAACACAAAAGTTTAACAAAAAAACATACGGTGACTGGCAGGTGAGCACTGCTTCTGACACCAGGTGGGAATGGGCGGGGATTTTAAAGCCCCTTGTATTGTGAAACCTTCATATCGTCAAACATTTCCGATGTGCTGTATCGACCTCGAAGCGCAACGGTAGTGCGTCTGACCCCAGATCACGTCGAGGTCACTGTTCTTCAGGGTAATTCGGGAATTAATATTTTCTTTGCTGTTTGGCAATAACCAGACCCTTGCTCCAAGGTCTATCTCACTGTTTCCCCGATGTCAGGCAGAGATATGCCTGCTGCCCTCATTTATTTCATGTGACAGGACACAAAAGTTCAAAATCAACCTGCAGTTGGCCACATATAGCCCTAAATAGTCAGGATGGCCGAGCGGTCCAAGGTTCTGTGTTTAGGTCGCAGTCTCCTCTGGAGGTGTGGGTTCACATCACACTTCTGACACTTCCTGTTTTTAATCATTAAGCGAAACTCATTGTTTGACACCACGACCAACGCCTAAAAAGTGGGATTTTGCAGTCCACCTGCTCGCTTAACACTTCCGTCTGACCTGGTGCTGAAAGTGGAGATGTTTCCGCAGTGTAACGGTTAACACATTCGCCTCACACGTGAAAGCTCAACAGGCGGGAATATTTTCTGGAGCTTTCTCCTCATGCATGCTCAGGGGCGAGTTTGTTCTCCTGTGAAATGTCATAAGATCATAAACATGTAAGGATTAGGGGCCAGAGTAGGCCATTCGGCCCCTCAAGCCTGGTCCACCATTCAAGAAGATCCTGGCAGTTCCTCGACAGCAAGTTTAAACATCTGGGGCGGAGCTGTAATCAACGACAAAAAGGTGCATTTTGCAGAAGCCCAGCTAAATCAGTCAGTAGATCATGAGATTCTAAATCTCAGGGTCAGAGGTGCGAGCCCACGTTGGGTGATTATTTTTCATAGAATTATATAATCAGAAGTTTACAGCATGGAAGGAGACCATTTCGGCCCATCGTGACCGTGCCGGCCAATAACAGGCTCTCCAGCATAATCCCACTTTCCAGCTCTCGGTCCATAACCCTGCAGGTTACGGCACTTCAGGTGCACATCCAAGCACTTTTTAAATGTGGTGAGAGTTTCTGCCTCTCCCACCCTTTCAAGGCAGTGAGTTCCAGAGCCCCACAACCCTCTGCATGAAAAAATTTCCCCTCAAATCCCCCCTACACTTTCTACCAATGACTTAAAATTTATGCCCCATGGTTGTTGACCCCTCTGCTAAGGGAAATGGGCCCATTCTGTCCACTATATCAAGGCCCCTCATAATTGTATACACTTCAATGATGCCTCCCCTCAGCCCACTTTGTTCCAAGAAAAACAACCCCAGCCTATCCAATCTGTCCTCATAGCTAAGATTCTCCACTCCCGATAACATCCTCGAAATCTCCTCTGTAAGTCTCCAGTGCAATCACAGTCTTCTTCCTGTAAAGTGGTGACGAGAACTGCACGCAGTACTCCAGCTGTGGCCTAACCAGTGTTTTATATTCAAGCATAATCCACCTGCTCTCTTATTCTAGGCCTCGGCTAATAAAGGCCAGCATTCTGTATGTCTTCTTAACCAGCTAATCCACCTTGCCTGCTACCTTAAGGGATCTGTGGACATGCATTCCCAGATCGCTTTGTTCCTCTACAATTCTCAATGTCCTACCATTTAATGTTTAATCTCTTTCTATTGTGTCTGTAAGCACTCAAGTAATGACTCCATGAGGCAAGGTATTGTACTTGAACTGTGGTGACCTTAGTCCATTTATTGCAGCTCCTGAGTGAGGGTACAGTATGGTGAGCTCCGTTTTATACCTGGTTACCTGTCGTGTACCGGTGATCCCGAGGTATCCACCAGTTGCACCCTCTGGTGGTACAGGCATAGTGTATACAGTGTGAAGGTACATCCAGTAGTATTATGTAACTGTACATTGAGTGTACAGGGAGTATACTTATATTAAACAGACACAACATCACTCTCCCCTAAGTCTTGTGCCACTGGCCTTTGCATTGTGTGCTCTGGCCCGAGACTTGAGTGCCCAAAGCCCTTGCACCTTGTCAATGCTTTGGCTTGGCTCACTCCCTGTGGACCCCCAAGTCCTTATTGCCACGACATTGGGAAATGGTCAGCAGTGGATGGTTGGAGGTTGCAGTGGGGGTTGAGTGGGTTCTGGGTGTGATCCATGTGTGTCCATGGCTACATACATCTATTCCCCCCCCCGTCACCCCCCCCCATACATAGACCCTGTGTGTGGCTCAACACCTGCATGTGCAGACCTGTACAGACAGAAAGAACAAAAAAACATCGGATTAGTTACATCACTGTTTGGGTTCTGCAGTAGTGGAACAAGTACATTTTACAGGTAAGGTACATACGTGGTGTCACAGTCTTGCCCCTGGGTTGTGTAGGTGCAGGTGGGTGAGGACACTAGTTCCAGAGTAACCAGACTGTGTCCAGGTTGTCTGATGGCGGCGCTGTGTCCCCTGCCAGCTGGGTGGTCTCAGATCGCTCACCTGGCTGAGCCTCAGAGGCTTTGCCGTTGCCTCGTGGTGGGCAGAGCCACAGGAGTGTGTGGCCTCCCTGTCCTCCTTTGAAGGCTGCGGTGTCTCCCTGCTGCTCTTCAGCGATAGTGGGAGCCTGGTCATCCCAGGTCCCGTTGGGAGGTCAGGAGGGTGATATCCGCTCGCTCCCAGTACTGGCCCTGGTGGCCAGAGAGGTAGAGCCGATCGGGGGCAGGGTACCGGTAGTGGTGCCTTTGTCGTCCGCTGATCACTAGCCCTGCAGCTGGTATGCTCCCTCTGTGTGTGGCCACACTCCCTGGGGTATCACATTGGTCCCGGAGGGGCAGGCTACATGGTCGCTGGACCTGGGTGCTGACGGCAGGTTGCCCTTGGTTTTGTCGGCATGCTTGTAAATCCCAGCATCGCACGTCATCACTTCGTTTACTCTCACAATACATTGGTTCTGACCGCAATTGCCTGACTTATCATGATTAGTTACATTTACAAACTTGAAATTGTCAGTTACATCTTTTACATTTGTATCACCATCATCGCTGTATAAAGAGTGGAACTGTCCCTTTAATTGTGATGGGTTGCCGGTCTCCTTTAAGAGGGTCTTTCAATCTTTACCCCAATCCGGTTCGCCGCTCGGCATCACGTGTTGCTCCCTTGTGGTCTGGCTGCCGCCATCTTGACTTCAGGCCCTTCACCTCGTGGTTCGGACGCCATCTTCTTTCTCTCCATGAGGTAGGCTGCGGTGATCCTTTTCTCCCCAGGTTCTGCCACGGAAGCCGGGAAGTTATCTTCTGCGTGAATTTTCTTCCTCTGGAGTCCTGCCACTGCAGCCTGGAAGGTGAGGTCTGGTTGTTTGGGCTGGATCATCTCGCCGTTGGGTTGAGCGGTCTGTGTCGTCGCCTCACAGTCGAGTTGGGCGGTTGGTTTTTCAGGTGTTGTGCTGGATCCAACTTCGGGGCCGCGGAGGACGTCGATCGCTGGAGGTTGGAGCTTTTCCCAGCTCCAAGTGATCTTTTTCATCCACCTTCTTCCTAATAGTTTTGGACCATCCCCAGCAACGATCCACAAATGTAACCTGTGTATCTCGCCGCCATGGGACACCTGGACATCCACGCTGCCAACGACTGGGATGTATCGTTTGTGTAGGTGAGCAGTTTCACTTCGATCGGGATCATTTTAGGTCGTTCGATTGGATTGTCCCAGAGTTTCTCAAAGGCCACCTGATTCATCAGTGACTGGCTCGCCCCTGTGTCCACCTCCATCGTGACTGGAACATGGTTTATTTCAACTTCCATTTTCACCGGGGAACTCTCGGTGGTGCAGGTAAACACTCCGTACACCTCATCGTCGCTGGACTCCGGATGATCAGCCAACTCTTCATCGACTCGGTGAGTACGATTTCTCTTGCATATTCGCTGGAGGTGGCCCTTCATGTTACAGCCTTTGCAAGTATAGTCTTTATAGCGGCACTGGTGGGCCCTGTGATTTCATCCACAGCGCCAGCATGGGGTTGGCAGATTGGCCCCATGTGGCGGACTCAGGATTGCGGGACTCAGGGTTCTGTTCTCTCTTCCCTGAGAGAGACTGCTAGCAGCAGCCCTGCCTCTAAAAGGCACCAGTCGGTTCACAGTACTTGCTGGGTTAGAGTCCTGGGGGTGAGACATCCACTTGGAATCACAGGCCGAGATCATGAACGCCTGGCTCACGTTAATTGCCTTCTGCAGGGTGACCGTGGTGTCCACAGAGAGCAGCCTGTGGAGAAGGCCCTCGTGACCGATTCCAATAACAAAGATGTCCCTTCGTGCTTCGGTGAGGTGATCGCTAAAATCACATGGTGCAGTCAATCGTCTCAGGTCTGCAGCATATTTTGCGATTTCTTGGCCTTCGGATCCACCGGTGGGGAGAGAACCGGTGTCTGGCTGTGAGGATGCTCTCTATAGGTTTGAGCTGTTCCTGTATCAGTGTTATGAGCTCCAGATATGTTATTGTCTTCTCTGGGACTAGCAGGTCCCTGACAAGGCCACAGACAGTGGGCCCACAACTACTGAGCAGGATAGCTCTGCACTTATCAGCCAGCGAGGTTGGGTCATCTCCCCCCATGTCATTCGCAATAAAGAAGTGTTCGAGCCTTTCCACAAAGGCCTCCCAATCTTCCCCATCGGCAAATTGTTCAAACATGCCAAGGTTAGCCAATGTCACATGGAAAATCGTATTCTCGTCACCAGTTATTGTGTCTGTAAGCACTCTAGTAATGACTCCACGAGGTAAGGTATTGTACTTGAACTGTGGTGACCTTAGTCCACTTATTGCAGCTCCTGAGTGAGGGTACAGTACTGTGAGCTCCCTTTTATACCTGGTTACCTGTCGTGTACAGGTGACCCCGAGGTCTCCACCAGTTGCACCCTCTGGTGGTACAAGCACAGTGTGTACAGTGTGAAGATACATCCAGTGGTCTTATGTAACTGTACATTGAGTGTACAGGGTGTATACTTATTTTATACATGCGCAACAAAGAGCATCGGTTAATTAATGGTGTTTTCCCGTGAAAGCAGGATAAAATTTATCAATGATTTAATTTCTGCATTTAGAAAGACGGGTTAATCACGGATAGTCAGCATGGATTTGTTCAGGGAAGGTCTTGTCTGACTCACTTGATTGAATTTTTTGAGGAGGTAACCAAGTGGATTGTTGAGGGCAGTGCGTATGATGTCGTGTATTAGAATTTTAGCAAAGCTTTTGCCAAGTTCCCACATAGAAGACTGGTCACAAAAGTAAAAGCCCATGGGATCCAGGGCAAAGTGGCAAGTTGGATCCAAAATTGGCTCAGAGGCAGGAAGCAAAGGGTAATGCTTGATGGGAGTGTTTGAGACTGGAAGGATGGTTCCAGTGGGGTTCCACAGGGCTCAGTGCTCGGTCCCTGGCTTTTAGTGGCAACATCAATGATCTAAACTTAAATATAGGAGGTATGATTAAAACGTTTTCAGGTGATACTAATTTAATCCAGAGAAGTGTGAGGCTGTGCATTTGGGGAGAGCTAACAAGGAAAGAAACACACATTAAATGGTCCGACATTGAGAAGTGTGGAAGAACAAAGGGACCTTGGAGTGCATGTCCACAGATCCCTGAAGGTAGCAGGCCAGTTGGATAAGGTGGGTAAGAAGGTGCACGGAATGCTTACCTTTATTGGCTGAGGCATGGGATAGAAGAGCAGGTTGGTTATGCTTGACATGTATAAAACACTGGTTCGGCCACAGCTGGAGTACTGCGTGCAGTTCTGGTCACTGTATTACAGGAATTATGTGATTGTACGAGAGGGTACAGAGAAGATTTACAAGGATGTTGCCAGGCGTGGAGAATCTTAGCTACGAGGACAGATTGGATCGGCTGGGTTTGTTTTCATTGGAACAGAGGAGGCTGAGGGGAGACAACATTGAGATGTATAAAATTATGAGGGGCGTAGATATAGTGGATAGCAGAGGGGTCAACAATCAGGGGGCATATATTTAAAGTAATTGGTAGAAGGTTTAAAGAGGATTTGAAGGTAAAATTCTTCATGCAGAGGTTTGTGGGGGTCAGGAACTCGCTGCCTGAAAGAATGGCGGAGGTAGATACCACATGTAAAAAGTATTTGGATGTGCACCTGAAGTGCCGTAACCTGCAGGGTTATGGACCCAGAGCTGGAAAGTGGGATGAAGCTGGATCGCCTCTTGTTGGCCGGGGTGGAAGTGATGGAACGAAATGGCCTCCTTCTGTGCTGCAAACTTCTCTCAATCTATAATTCTGTGAAAAATTTAAATGTCCAATGTGGGTCTCGAAACCACGACCCTGAGATTAAAAGTCTTATGTTCCACCGACTGAGCTCGCCAGGATTCTGCCAAACAAACCGTTCTCTCACTGATTGCAGACAGGCGCCTGTTGGCTCCGCCCCAGATGTTTAAACTTGCTGTCGAGGAACTGCCAGGATCTTCTTGAATGGTGGACCAGGCTCGAGGGGCCGAATGGCCTACTCCGGCTCCTAATCCTTACATTCTTATGATCTCATGACCTTTCACAGGAGAACAAACTCGCCCCTGAGCATGCATGAGGAGAAAGCTACAGAAAATATTCAATATTCCCACCCGGTGAGCTTTCGCGTGTGAGGTGAACGTGTTAACTGCGACACTGCGGAAACATCTCCACTTTCAGCACCAGGTCAGACAGAAATGTTGAACGAGCAGGTGAACTGCTGAATCCTACTTTTAATGAGTTGGTCGTGGTGTCAAACAATGAGTTTCGCTTAATGATTAAAAATAAGAAATGTCAGAAGTGGGACAAGAAACTACGATCTAACCACAGCACCTTAGACCGCTCGGCCATTCTGACTATTCAGTTCTCGCTGTGGCCACCTGCAAGTTGATTTTGAACTTTTGTATTCTGTCACATGAATTAAATGAGGGCAGCAGGCGTATCTCTGCCTGACACCGGGGAAACAGTGAGACAGACCTTGGAACAAGGGTCTGGTTATTGCCAAACAGCAAAGAAAATATTAATTCTGGAAGAACAATATCCAAACGAACAGTGACCCCGACGTGATTTGAACACGCGACCTTCTGATCTGGAGTCAGACACGCTACCGTTGCGCCACGAGGTCTACACAGGGAGCGTGAGATGTTCCTCTATATGAAGGTTTCACAATACAAGGGGCTTTAAAATCCCCGCCCATTCCCACCAGGTATCAGAAGCAACGCTCACCTGCCAGTCACCGTATGTTTTTTTCTTAAACTTTTGTGTTGCTTTCATGGAAAAGCATCATTAATTAACCCCTCACCTTCTTTTGCACAATGAAAGAAATGCTAACTGAGGGACAGTCGATACTTCAATCATTTGTCCTGTGCTTTGCGGAGCGGGCAGGGAAGTGGACCTGAGTCCATGATCGCATCGACCATGATCGTATTAAATGGCGGAGCAGGCTCGAGGGGCGTATGGCCGACTCCTGCTCCTATTTCTTCACTTATTATGTTCTTATGCATGTTGACCCATTTTACACACTGTATTGCTGATGGCACCAGGAATCTGGGGCAACTTTTGTCAAATTTAACAGCACCAGTTATTCCTTCCGTGCAGAGAAAATAGAATCAGTCGTGAAGATAAAATCCCATGGTCTCATTTTCAGATTCAACGCAGTAGGATTTCAAATAAAGTGAAAGAATTTTAAAGTGAAAAGATTTGGAAGTGTAACTTGTATTTGTGTCTTTAATTAAACTTTGTGGCTTCTGACTCCCGTTCATGCCTCTGCTGAATAAGAAAGGAGGGTTTGACGTTGACCAGACTGCACTGCCCCTGATATTTGTGAGCTCATCCTTTATATTCAGTGGTTTCTCGCCCTTTGATGGGCTGCAGTGTAGCGGATATCACGTTGGCCTCACACGCGAAAGGTCCCCGGTGGATCTGTTTTCTCCCACTGAAATTTATCTATTTATTGATGAAATAAAGAGCAATTCAGGAAGAAGGGAGCCCTATTGCCAGGAGAATAAATCGCAAATAACGACAGCAAATGCTGGAAATCTCAGCAGGTCAGGCAGCATTTGCCAGGAGACTAAACTCTCCTCTAATTGTTCCTCAATTGCAAGTTTAAACATAATCTTTCTACCCAGGATCAAACCGGGTATTTTTCACATATAAAGCAAATGTGATAACCACTACACTACACAAACCTCTGGCACAACATTCCCAACAGAGGGGAGCTGACCAGTGAGCTCCCTCTGTGCTGATCGGGAATGTGGAGGCTCACCTGAAACAACTTCTGTCCCACACTGAAAGTTCTCAATCCTTCTCCTCCGCTGCCCTTTACAGAAATGTCACGGATCACCCAGCCACCGTGTTCACTTCCACATCCTCACAGTGGGGCCACAGAGGCTCCTACCGTCTCCCCGCGATCAGCGAACTCACCCAGTTTGTAAAATTAAACCCCGAACACGTGCCCGGCAAAGGGCAGGAGAAGCCAGATAGTCTGTAAGCTCGGTCTATCGCAGAAAGTATTGGTCTTCATGGTGATTACAGCAATTATTAATCGTCTCACAGACCTCAATTATTTTTATGCGATGAATTGATCGAAGATCGAAACCAGGTTAGTGCGCCAGATCTTAACCCCTCGACCACCAGGGAACAGTTATGATACATGTCGATATATTTATATATATTTATATATGAAGCTGAATATCAACGGCTTGCTGCCTTGACCTCTTGGTGCAACAGTAGTGCATCTAACTTTGAGTGAGAGAAGTTATTCCACAGAGACAACTATTTCATCTTTTGTTCCCTTTTAAACACTAGAAACTGAGACAGGGGAAATAAATAGAGAAATAAAAGCCCAGGGATATAGACAAGAGGAAGAGAGAAGGGGAAAGATACTGTCCCCACCCAGAACTAATGCAGAAACCCCTCTGCTGTGCTCGGGGTGGCCACCCACAGCCTGGATACACTAACGGGAGAACACCAGCGGCAGGTCGGGGCCATAAAAGGAACGGCGAGCGGCCCTGGGAGCAGCTTGGAGGTCCCGGGAGACTACTCCAGGGAGCAGCGCGAGCTGGTGCAGGAGGGCGGCGGCAGCGAAGAGTGATGTCATCAAGGTCCAGGTCGGTGATTGGAGCGTGGGCAGATACAGCAGGAGCAGTGAGATCGGGGCGAAGGAGCGGTGAGAGACTGTAGAGGGATGTGATTGGGGCCCAGGGGAGGCATGAGTTCAGGGCCAGGGGCCCAGGGACAGCACGGGCCAGCCCACACTGCGATATGTGTGTGCACTAGGTCTGTGCAGCACAGCTGGTCTCCATCGTCCTGGTTAACACTTGCCACTGGACCAAGACCTCGCTCTGTCAAGCCCGTGTGATGGCTGGGGTGCTACGGCCACCACACGAAGAAACATCCACACACAGGCATCTTCCACCCTACGGGATGTCGTTCGGGTCCTTCATTGAAACACCTGTGAACTCATCCTTTTTCGGCGTGGAAGCAAGTCATCCTCATTTCGAGGGACCGCCTATGATGATGATGATGGATACATTAACGTCCCAACAGCTCATTGACTGCAGGAGTGGGACTGTGCGGCGCTTCAGAAAACAAGTTGAAAAGGCAAAGTCACTGATTCTGTCTCATGTGCTCCTCCGATCAAGAATAGCAATGTACACTAAATATGCTTCAATAATGGTTACATCTTATCTCCACAGTTGCTGAGCAGTTGGCTTGTTGGTCTAGTGGTATGATTGTTGCTTTGGGGTTGTTACTTTAAATTTTGCGCAAGATCCTGGGTTCAAATCCCAGACTTGCCTTGCATTGACATTGAAACTTTGCAAATAAGGACTTGCATTTCTGCAGTATCTGTCAGGAACTCCTGATGCCCCAAAGTGCTTTAGAGCTGTTGAGTTGCCTTTGAAGTGTTGTCACGTGAGGAAAGATGTGCCCAAATCACCATACAAGCACCTCAACTCTTTGCAAAGGAGTTCATTGAATCAAAAAAGTTTACAGCACAGAAGGAGGCCATTTCAGCCCATTGCGTCCGCGTCGGCCAACAAGAGGCTATCCAGCCTAATCCCACTTTGCAGCTCTCGGTCCATAACCCTGCAGGTTACGGCACTTCAGGTGAACATCCAAGCACTTTTAAAATGTGGTGAGGGTTTCTGCCTCTACCATCGTTTCAGGCAGTGAGTTCCAGATCCCCACAACCCTCTGGGTGAAGAAATTTCCCCTCTAAACTTTCTACCAATTACTTTAAATGTATGCCTCCTTGTTGTTGACCCCTCTGCTAAGGGAAATAGGCCCTTTCTATCCACTATATCTAGGTCCCTCATAATTTTATACACCTCAATGAAGTCCCCCCTCAGGCTCTGTTCCATGGAAAACAAACCCAGCCTATCTAATCTGTCCTCATGACTAAGATTCTCCACTCCCGGCAACATCCTCGTAAATCTCCTCTGTACCCTCTTCAGTGCAATCACGTCCTTCCTGTAATATGGCAACCAGAACTGCACGCAGTACTCCAGCTGTGACCTAACCTGCCCCACCGACCCCATCTCTTGTATTCTATGCCTCGGCTAATAAAGGCAAGCATTCCATATTTCTTCTCAACCACCTTAGCTACCTGGCCTGCTACTTTCAGGGATCTGTGGACATGCACTCACTGGATTCTGGGGAGGACCCAGCAGATTGGAAAACTGCAAATGTAATGCCCCTATTTAAAAAAGGAGGCAGACAAAAAGCAGGAAACTATAGACCAGTTAGCCTAATGTCTGTGGTTGGGCAAATGTTGGAATCCATTATTAAAGAAGCAGTAGCAGGACATAGAAACATTGAAACATAGAAAATAGGTGCAGGAGTAGGCCATTCGGCCCTTCGAGCCTGCACCACCATTCAATAAGATCATGGCTGATCATTCACCTCAGTACCCCTTTCCTGCTTTATCTCCATACCCCTTGATCCCTTTAGCCATAAGGGCCACATCTAACTTCCTCTTGAATATATGTAACGAACTGGCATCAACAACTCTCTGCGGCAGAGAATTCCACAGATAAACAACTCTCTGAATGAAGAAGTTTCTCCTCATCTCAGTCCTAAATGGCTTACCCCTTATCCCTTAGACTCTGATCCCTGGTTCTGGAGTTCCCCAACATCGGGACCTGTCCAGTCTCGTCAGAATTTTATATGTTTCTATGAGATCCCCTCTCATTCTTCTAAACTCCCTCGATCCCTTGATTCCCCGAGACTCCAAAAATCTATCGAACGCAGCCTTGAATATATTCAGAGAATCAGCATCCACACGCCTGTGGGGCAGAGAATTCCAAAGATTCATAACTCTCTGAGTGAAGAAATTCCTCCTCATCTCTGTCTTAAATGGCCGACCCCTTAACCTGAGACAGTGCCCCCTGGTTCTAGACACTCCAGCCCGGGGGAAACAACCTCTCAGCATCTACCCTGTCAATCCCCTTCAGAATATTGTGTGTTTCAATGAGATCAGATCTCTTTCTTCTAAAATCAGCTGTTGAGAAGCCCAGCTAGCTCAGTTGGTAGAGCATGAGACTTTTACTCTCAGAGTTGTGGGTTTGAGCCCCACGTTGAGCGATTGCTTTTCCTTAAACTTTTATGTGGCTTTCACGGAAAAACATAATTAATGAACCCATGATCTTCTTTTGCACGATGAAAAAAATGCGAACTGAGAGTTGATAATTTCATCAAATAATGAAAGCAGCGCCTTAGACCGCTCGGCCATCCTGACTGTTGGATGCTCCAGTTACAAGTTATTACTCTGGAAAGTTTCAGACCGGGCGCTTGTTCAGGGCTGTTGGAAGGCCCAGTGACCGGGATATCCTCTCCCCCGGGGTTTTCCTGAGCCTGTGCTCCATGTACGGGGAGCTTTGGCTCGGTTCCGAGGCAGCTTGCATCCCAGGGATGGACAATAACCCTCTGAGCTCTGGAACTGGGGAAGAGCGAATTATTAATGATTTGTTTGCGGGTTTAGATCTGCTGGTATAAACCGATCGTGTTGTTTCACAGAATGAATGAAATGCTAACAGGGACAGTTGAAATTTCAATAACTGAACTTTAATAATTCATGAAACTTTAATCCTTGATGAAGTTAGATCCGCAATCTGATTTTTTACACAATCTGTATTTGAGGAGTGATTTTAAATGTTCATTGTTCATGCAACAATGTATCCAAAACAGCTTTTATTCAATTTTATTGCACACAAATTTTTGTTTGAGAAATAATGTCTCTGCCCAGGCTTGAACCGGGAACTTTTCACGTGTGAGGGAAATGTGATAACCTCAACATGACAGAAATTGCTGCTTAGCTCAGTGCCTAGAGAGAAGTGTTCAGCAACAAGCTGAAATGCTCAATCCCTCTCTCTGCAAAAAGTTCCTTTCACAAACATTTCTCTGACCAGAACGGCACCAAACAACAATGTCCTCCTTTCAAAGTCATTAAACTCCCCAATTCCCACGTCTGCAATTTTAAGGACAAGGACTGAAAGCACTTTGTGATCAGAAAATTTCCGGAAACCCCTGTGGTTAATGACAGGGCTTTTGATGGTTGATTTCTGTACACACCTTGTGTTATGTATTTAACCCTTGGCCACCTGTATCACACCACCACCAGAGGGCCTACCTGTTGGAGTCCCAAGGGATCCCAGCATCCCTTGGGAGCATGGTATATAAGCAGGCCACCCAGGAGGTACCTGCACTCTGGAGTCTTATTAAAGGAGCTAAGGTCACATTTACTCATTGTTCACAATACTAAGTTTCATCCTTTATTATGAGCGTATCAATTGCCGACGAGACAATGAGCAACCACGCAAAAATGCAAGGAACAGTTGGTATCCTGGAGAAATTATCAGAAGTGGACGATTGCGAAGCCTTCGTGGAGAGACTCGACCAATACTTCGTGGCCAGTGAGCTGGAAGGGGACGAGAACAATGCCAAATGAAGGGCGATCCTCCTTACCGTCTGTGGGGCAATAGCCTATGGCCTCATGAAGAATCTTCTAGCTCTGGTGAAACCAACAACTAAATCCTATGAAGAATTGTGTACGCTGGTCCGGGAGTACCTCAATCATAAAGAAAGCGTTCTAATGGCGAGGTATCGGTTCTACACGTGCCAACAGTCGGAGGGCCAGGAAGTGGCAAACAATGTCGTCGAATTAAGGCGCCTCGCAGGACATTGCAAATTTGAGGGATTCCGAGAACAAATGCTGAGAGACTTTTTTGTGCTTGGCATTGGCCTTGAGGTAATCCTTCGCAAACTGTTGACTGTTGAAACTCAGAATGTGAGCAAAGTTATAACGATAGCCCAGGCAATTTCCACCGGTTCCTTTAAACCCAAAAACATAATTTATTTCGAATGGACTGGATGGAGGAACATGATTCATGTAAATTTTTTAAAATCATTTTACATGAACTGAATGTTCATAAAAGTATTGGAGGGGGAACTCACTGGATAACAGCACAGCTGGCGATGTTTGCAGAATATATTCGTGCAGCAAAAACGCACAATGACAACCTGGAACTGTGCGGCACCGAATCCTCGGGGAAAAAATATTGAAAGGTTTCGTCCATGGGTGGGCTCGAACCACCAACATTTGGGTTAATAGCCAAAAGTAAAAAACCCATTGCCTCACAGAGACTAACTGAGATGTTTATTGCAAGACATCCCAAACCAGGGTGTCAGTCAGTTAAAGCTTCAGATTGCTCTGACCGGGATGGAACTTGTCCACTCTCAGTTGTACTTTTCCCAAATAAATGGAGGGACATTCATTGTGGATGTGTGGAAGCAGTCTGGTCCTGCACACTGCAGACACTTCCATGTCACTCCAACCAGCTCTCCCACAACCGGTGTGATCTACCTTCCAGCCTTCCGGTGCCTTGTCTGTGAAGAAGTATTCTGATTGTCCCTAAGCCGGCATTTGGTTTTAATTCCTTTTCAGCTCCTGATTGCGGATATTCCTGTGATTAAACCCGAACAAAGTGCTTACAGAGATAGTTGGATTCACCGTTCCTTTGCTTGGTGAAATTTCAAAGATTGAAAGCGACACACATCAACCCCAAACCTCGTCACCTACTCGCTAACCACGACACGCTGCTCCCGTGAGATGGAAGCCCAGTTGCTGTTTCAAGCTTGAATGCAGGTACAAGCAGAACTCATTCAAAGAAAGTCCAAGTCCCTGAGGCACCTGATTATTTGCACCAAACTCCTTCGCAAAGAGTTGAGGTTCGTGTGGGGTGATTTGGGCACATCTTTCCCCACACCACAACACTTCAAACATAACTCAGCGTCAGTAAAGCGCTTTTGGGCGTCATGATTTCCTGAATGCAGAAATGCAAGTCCTTCTTTGCAAAATTTCAATGTAATTTCAAAATTCACGGCAAAATAATGGGCTCGTCCAGGATTAGGACCCGGGACTTCTCGCTAACTTGAATTAACAAGCCCTCAGGAAGAATCGAACCCCTAGACCCATGAGCCGACTGTTTGACAAATGTGGAGATGAGGTGCAACCATTATAAAAGCATTTTTTTGCTTGTGGCTATTCTTGATTAGAGGAGCACATGAGTCCGAATCAATGACTTTGCTTTTTCGACCTGTCTTCTGAAGTGCCGCACGGTCCCACTCCAACAGTCAATGAGCTGTTGGGACGTTCGTGTATCCAGGCTGTGGGTGGCCACCCCGAGCACAGCAGAGGAGTTTCTGCATTAGTTCTGGGTGGGGACCGTATGAACAAAGGGATCTTGGAGATCCCTGAAAGTTGCAGGCCAGGTGGATAAGGTGGTTAAGAAGGCATATGGAATGCTTGCCTTTGTTGGCCGAGGCACAGAATATAAGAACAGGGAGATTATGCCTTAATTGTATAATACTCTGGTTAGGCCACAGCTGGAGTAATGCCTGCAGTTCTGGTCGTCATATTATAGGAAGGACCTGATTGCACTAGAGAGGGTGCAGAGGCGATTTACAAGTTTCTGCACTTGTTTACCTGAATATTCAGGTACATTCAGGAGATGCAAACTGTAATCGAAGGAAGAAAGCTCTGTTTGAATCATACTATGGGAACTGTAAAGGCGATTCAAACACGAAACCCATTCCTAACCTCACCACAACATAAACACAGATATACACACATTATCACACACAGATTCACACGCACACTGACCCAGGTACGCCAACACGCACACACACACTTGTACACACATATATACACACATTTACACATACAAAGATACACGCACAACACATACACTCACATATATGCACATACATATATATACATGCACAGGGACACAAACACAGATACACACAGTGACAGTGACACAGAGAAACACACTCAGACACACACACAAACACACACACACACACACACACACACTCACATACATACATTCACACACACACACTTCCTTTTGACACATTTAGCAGTAGACATGTAAAGGATATAATAATATTTTTATCAATCCTTTTATTATCGGATGTGTCTTTGCAATTGACTCTTCAATTCATCTTAATTCACCTCCTCTTCCCCAAATCAGCACTCTCATGTCATCTCACATTGAATACAGACAGTTTAATTCTTGCCTGCGAGCCGCAAAGATGAGGGCAGATTAATTCAGGCTTCTGCCTTCCTCACGAAGTTTAACAACGAATTACTTTCAATTCACATCTAAGTAATAGCAACAAAGGAAACATAATTGAACATTGTGGCAAGCCCTCACCAAGTGGGTGCACATTGAGGGCGGCGATTTCACTGCTACACGATCTGAACAGTTCAGGGAACTGATTCCAGTGAAGCACTTTGTGGACAGGAGACAAGAAGCAGCCTCCGCGCCTCAGACATCTTACCCTCTGAAAGGAAATTACAAATGTACCTTGTTTCCCTTTAAATCTACGCCCCACTGGTTGTTGACGCCCTTGTTAAGGGAAATAGGTTTGTTCTATCCACACTATGTAGGCCCCTCATAATTGTACACACCTCAATTAAATCTCCTCGCAGCCGACTCTGTTCTAAAGCAAACAGCCCCAGCCCCTCCAATCGTTCCTCAAAGCTAATGGCCGAGAAATCCCGGTCGTGGTCGTCCCGCGGGAAAACCACTGACAAAGGGAAAAACGATGTGCACTGACCTGTTCCTGCTGTGCCCGCTCGAGATCCGGGTCCTGAGGCCTTCACTCGCTGCGTGTCGCAGCACATGCATGTTGGCACGTCCGTAAGCTGGAGCTGGAGTCACGTGGCTCTGGGCAGCCAATCAAGGTACAGTATTTTCTCATTCATAATAATGGGAATGCCGTAAGTAGGAGACCCCATTATTATCCTGAGAAACAGCCTCCAAGTGAACGGCAGATATCAGAGTGTTATATCCGATATATATATATATAAATATAACCAATCTTTCACATGATCTCCCCTCCTGCAGTCCCTGCCTTCTGTCCCTCCATTCCCAGAGCGGAGGGAGTCTCAGCCCATGGCTGGCCCCTTGAACCGCCATTAAATTATACAGCAGGCCAGGAAGTTAACAAGGAACGCCGCTCAGAATTGCTATATTTCACAGCAAGGAACGAAATCACTCACTGTGTTATTTTAACTTTCCCCCAGTCCCAGCCTCTGATGCTGTATCCGAATACAACCTATTCCTGGCTCATCCTGTCTGAGGATCGCACCAGTATTAGAGAGAGAGTCGGGATAAATGGTTCATTCTCGTTTTGGCAATCAGTGTCATATGGATCTCATGGTCAATCTCATCAAACCAGTCCTGGTGTTTTCTGATTGAGTGACCAAGTGTCTCTGCGCAGGCACTGGTTATGGAGGCCTGAAGGGCAGACCAAGCGCTGCGGGCATTCTGCATCTCGGGGTCATCAAGGCACGGCAGGACAGCTGTGAGGCGCTGACTGTACAGGGCTCCCTTAGCTGGGTCTTGAAGTGCCCCGGCATTGACTTTTCTGCAGCACTGTTTCTGCTGCCCGCTCCGTTTTGGGGCTATGTTAATGTTGATGATGGATCGGATTAGGTGGTGGTCGTCCAGCAGTCGTCAGCTCCTGTTATGGCACGTGTGATGCGCACATCCTTTTGATCCCTGGCTCGGACAATGACATAGTCGAGCAGGTGCCCGTGGTTGGAGCGACAGTGTTGCCACGATGCCTTGTATTTGTCCCTCAGGTGGAACAAGGTGTTGGTGACGACAAGTTCATGTTCTAGATATTTTGTCAGGAGTAGGGTACCACTGGAGTTGGCTTTCCTGACCCCATCTCTGCCAATCACACCACCCCAGAGGTCTGTGTCCTTGCCAACCCTGGCGTTGAAGTCGGCGAGGAGGATCAGTTTGTCGTCGTGGGGACGCAGGTCAGGGATTTTTCAAGGTCGGAGTAAAAACCATATTTGGCCTCATCTGTTGCGTCAAGTGTTGGGGCTTAAGCACTGATGGCTCTGGCACACTGGTTCCCGGATAGGGTGAGTCGAAGTGACATGAGGCATTCATTAGTCCTGCAGGGGGAGTCTTTGAGGCGGTCGACCTGCTCGTTTTTGATGGTGAAGCCGACTCCATGGAGGCCGCGTTCTTCCTCTGGTTTCCCTTTCCAGAAGAAGGTGTAACCTCCACCTTGTTCCTTGAGCTGGTCTTCCCTGCCCGCCGGGTCTCTCTTAGGGCTGCGATGTCGATATCAAAGCATCTAAGTTCCCGGGCAATTATGGTGGTGCGGCGTTCCGGTCTGTCGCTGTTGGGGTTGTCCATGAGGGTCCTGACATTCCAGGTCTAGAACTTCATGTTAGAGGAGTGGAAGATGCCTGTGCGTGAGTTCTTTTAACGTGGGGTGATCGTTGAACACCGGCTATGACACGGGCTTAGCTAAGCGAGGTCTTGGTCCAGTGGCAAGGGGGTCCAGGACGCCTGCAGACCAGGCACTGCTATATGGGCCGAATTGCCTCTGATGAGGTGTTGGCCGCAGGCTCGGCACCGAGTAGCACCATTGATGGGAGGTGGTCCAAGGCTTGGTTAGGGGTAGGCATTGGGGGGGGCCAGCGGTGCACTGGGGTTCAGAATGGGGGGGTAGGGGGGTCACAGCCATTGTACTCACCATGTGATGGAGGAGGAGAGAAGACCAGGCCATCAGTGGGGAAGGAGAGGTCCAGGGGGAGGAGGTGGAGGTCTGATAGCCAGGTCCAGCCTCCCAGTCGCCGCAGGAGGTCCAACCGTGAGGTCTAGATCATGTCGAATCGTCCAGTCGCCGCAGGAGGTCCATCCAGGAGGCCCAAGTCGCACCAAGTCGCCGCAGGAGGTCCAGGCAGGAGGCCCAAGCCGCATAGAGTCACCGCAGGAGGTCCATCCGGGAGGCCCAAGTCGCACCGAGTCACCGCAGGAGGTCCATCCGGGAGGCCCAAGCCACATAGAGTCACCGCAGGAGGTCCAGGCAGGGAGCCCAAGTCACACCGAGTCGCCGCAGGAGGTCCATCCGGGAGGCCCAAGCCGCATAGAGTCGCCGCAGGAGGTCCAGCGGGAGTCGCCGATGTGCAGTGTGGCGGAAGGCCTGAGATAGGCCCGAACTTTGGGATTTGCGGGGTTGGGGTTAGGGTGGGGATTAAGCCTTTAAGACCCCCTATTGGGGTCTATTAGGACCAGGGCTGAGGCTTGGGGAAGTTTAGACAGTGGGAGGGGGGAGGTTGAGGGCCAAGGAGCTGTTTAGCAGGGGAGCTCCCTTGGATCTTACACATCCACCTGGATCCCTGGCAGATAGGAGCCTCAATTTAGCATCTCAGCCAAACGATGACTCTCCTGTAGAAGAAAGAGATGTGATGTTATAGACACATATAAGATATATCTATGTTCAAAACAAGGTGGATGTTTAGAGGATATTTCCACTAACAGGGGAAACTAAAACTAGGGGACATAGTCTCTAAATAAGGGGCCGCCCATTTAAAACTGAGATGAGGAGGAATTTCTTCTCTCAGAGGGTTGTAAATCTGTGGAATTCTCTGTCCCAGAGAGCTGTGGAAGCTGGGACATTGAATATATTTAAGACGGAGATAGACAGATATTTCAGCGATAAGAGAGAAAAGGGTTATGTGGAGCGGATAGGGAAGTGGAGCTGAGTCCATGATCAGATCAGCCATGTTCTTATTGAACGATGGAACAGGCTCGAGGGGCCGAATGGCCCACTCCTGCTCCTACTTCTTATGTTCTTATGTTATTATAGATCTCCAAGCGGTCCCGCTGGGCAACATTTCGATGTTGGTTAAACGACTGGCTGAGAAACTTCAAACAGTCAGGGTAACCACAACTGCCTTAACCTGTTCAGAGTTACTGCAGGTAGTTTGAGGAGGTCTCAAGCCCATAAGCTTTCTGTCTCAATGTTGGGGAGTGAAGAGTTGTGAAGTAGCTGCAAACATCTTTAGAGCTCTAAGTCACGGTGATTCTTACCTGTACACGGTTCTGGTCGGCAACACATCGGTGTCACCAAATTGCCTGGCCAAGTAACTGAATGTGTGAACGGTGGCGATAATGCTTCCTGAAGGAGGGGATAACAAACCTCAGAAAAATGGTTAATTTTGCATATTGAAATTGTGATGGGGTCCAGACAAATGCCCTACGGTAGACTCGCTGCTATAAGACTGACCAAACCAGACTCTGCCAAGCAAGATCGTTGCTCGGCGAGAATGAAGAAGATTTGAACGCAATCAAAATTGGTGAATCAACTCTGGTTACCCTGATAGGAAGTCACTGCCATTCCAATGGATCAGGGGTCACAAGAAGATTCTCCAAGTTGAGGATGTCAAACAGAACACTGATGAGGAGCACCTCTATAAACAGTCAAAGAGACTGCGCTGTCCAAAGTCTGTCCCAGTGTTCACTACCATAGACCCAGGATGTAGGTTTGGGACCAGGTCGGGTTCCCCAGAGGGGTGTGAGGGTAAATAGATTTTATTGTTGTACCTTGTTGGTTATTGTTTGTTATCACAGATGTATTGTTTGTTATAATAACACGTGACTGTTATAATAAAGCTTCGTATGCATGAGATGATGACTAACGTGTGATTAACCTTAACCTCGCTTTTGCTTCTACCTTGGTGGTAACTTCTATGCTTGGTGAGACCTGTGCTGCTCATGAAAATCTACCCGGTCCTCCCTAACCCCCGAGTACCCACAACCCTCCTGGGCCTGTGATGATTCGCTGGACTTTGCACCGTGGCCGAGCCATGTAACGAGTCAAAAAATGTCCTCTGTTAATGGGAATGGTCTTAGCGTGTACCCAAATTGTCACTAATAAATCCATGAGGGAATTCAGGAGAAAAGTGCCTTGACCCAGAGAGTGCTGAGAATGTGGAACTCCCAATGACAAGCAGTAGTTGAGTCGAATAGCACAGGTATGTTTAAGGGAAGCTGGATAAACACATGAGGCCAGAAGCAGTAGAATGATATGTTGATGGAGTTAGGTGAAGTAGTGGGAAGAAAACTCGGAGAGAGTGTGGTCCTGTTGGGCCTGTTTCTGAGCCAAGTAATAATGTGTACAATGTAAGTTTAAAGGGCCAAGGCGGTTAGATTGAGTTTAATACAGATCAGCCATGATGTCATTCAATGGTGGAACAGATGTGATGGGCGAACTGGACTACACCTGTTCCCATGTTGCAGTGTGTGTGTGATGCTGAGTCGCACCAATGCTGACCGAGCTGACCGGGTCCTGAAGGAAATAGCTGACAAAATGGCCTGTGGCATGTGGTGAGAGAACCAACTCAAACGGAAAACCTACTTGACTTTGTTCTCACCAATCTAGCTGTTGCAGATGCATCTGTCCCTGACACCATTGCGAGCTGTGATCACCATATAGTTCTTGTGGAGACGAAGGACCGTCTTCACACTGAGAACAACCTCCATCATGTTGTGTGGCACTACCACCGTGCTAAATGGGAAAGATTCAGAACAGATCCAACAGCTCAAAACTGGGCATCCATGAGGCGGCTGTGGGCCATCAGCAGCAGAATTGTATTCCACCACAATCTGTAACCTCATGGCCTGGCATATCCCTCACTCTACCATTACCATCCAGCCAGGGGCCAACCCTGGTTCAATGAGGAGTGTAGAGGAGCATGCCAGAAACAGCACCAAGTGTACCTAAAGATAAGGTGCCAACCTGGGGAAGCTGCAACACAGGACTACATGCATGCTAAACAGCGGAAGCAGCATGCGATAGACAGAGCTAAGCGATCCCACAATCAACGGATCAGATTCATGCTCTGCAATCCTGCCACATCCATTGTGAATGGTGGTGGACCATTAAGCCACTAACGGAAGGAGGAGGCTCCATGAATATTCCCACCCTCAATGATAGCGGACCCCAGCACGCAAGTGCAAAAGACAAGGCTGGAGCGTTTGCAACCATCTTCAGCCAGAAGTGCCGAGTGGATGATGCACATTGACCTGCTCCTGAGGTCCCCACCATCACAGCTACAACATTGGCATCTGTCCGACAATGTGGAAAACTACCCAGGTATGTCCTGTACACAAAAAGCAGGACAAGTCCACTCTGGCCAATTACCGCCCCATCAGTCTCCTCTCAATCATCAGCAAAGTACGAATAAAAACAGAAAATGCCGGAAATCTCAGCAGGTCAGGCAGCAGATGGGGAGAGGAAGCAGAGTTGATGTTTCCGGTCAAAAACTGGAGAGTGTTTGAAAAGATCAGATTCTTAACAAGCATCGAAAGGGAGAGGGGCAGAAAGAAGAAAAGGGAAGGTCTGTGATAGGGTGGAAGACAGGAGAGATTAGAGAGACAAAAGGGACGATGGCCCAAATTCAAATGATAATACCATGAGTTAGAAAACCATTAGTCGAGTTAGGGTGTGAATGGTGGGATTATGTACGAATGCCATTAGAATCACGGAGAAAAAAAATGAAGAAAGAACCAGATTATGAGGGGGGCTTGGGGCGGGAATGGGAGCCAAAGATTGGCAGCGGTTACGCTCTGAAATTTTTGGACTTGATGCTGAGTCCAGAAGGTTGTAAAATGTTTAAACGAAAGATGAGGTTCTGTTCCTAGAGCTTGCATTGAGTTTCATTGGAACAGTGTAGGAGACATTGAATACTACATTGAAAGAAGTACAAGGAAATCGCTGTTTCACCTGGAAGGAGTATTTGGGGCCCTGGATAAAGGGAAGGCAGGAGGTAGAACGACAGGTGTTGCATCTCCTACACTTGCACGGGAAGATGCCGTGGGAAGGGGACGGGATGCTGGAGATTACTGCAGAATGACCAGGGTATCACGGAGGGAGTGGTCCCTTTGGAATGCTGAGAGGGGAGGGGAGATGTGATTGGTGGTGGGATTATGCTGGAGGTCGCAGAAATGGCGGAGGATGATCCTTTGAATGTGGAGGCTGGTGGGTTGAAAGATGAGGACAAGGGGAACGCTGTCATGCTTCTGAGATGGAGGGGAAGGGGTGAGAGTAGAGGTGCGGGAAATACAACAGACACGGTCGAGGGCCATGTTAACCATGCTGGAGGGGAAACCTCTGATGAAGAAAAAGGAAGACATGTCAGAGGCATTAATATAGAAACATCGAAAATAGGTGCAGGAGTAGGCCATTTGGCCCTTCGAGCCTGCACCACCATTCAATATGATCATGGCTGATCATGCAACTTCAGTAGCCCACTCCTGACTTCTCTCCATACCCCCTGATCCCTTTAGCCGGAAGGGACACATCTAACTCCCTTTTGAATATATCCAATGAACTGGACTCAACAACTTTCTGTGGTACAGATTTCCACAGGTTCACAATTCTCTGGGTGAAGAAGTTTCTCCACATCGCGGATCTAGATGGCTTACACCTTATCCTTCGACTGTGACCCCTGGTTCTGGACTTCCCCAACATCGGGAACATTCTTCCTGCATCTAACCTGTCCAATCCCATCAGAATGTTCTATGCTTTTATGAGATCCTCTCTCATTCTTCTAAATTCCAGTGAATATAAGCCTAGTCGATCCAGTATTTCTTCATATGTCAGTCCTGCCATCCCGGGAATCAGTCTGGTGAACCTTCACTGCACTCCCTCAATAGCAAGAATGTCCTTCCTCATGTGGAAGGCCGTGTCGTCAGAGCAGATGCAATGGAGACAGAGAAAGTGGGAGAAGGGAATGGAGTCCTTATGGGATGTGGGGTGGGAGGAAGTGTAGTCCAGACAGCGAGGGGGAGTCAGTGGTCTTATAGCGGATACTGGTCGAAAGCCTATCCCCAGAGATGGAGGCGGAGAAGTCAAGGAAGGGAAGGGAAGAGTCAGGAAGCCGAGCTTCCAGTCACCTGTCACTTTAATTCTCCACTCCACTCCCACTCTGACCTCTCCATCCTCGGCCACCTCCACTGTTCCAACGAAGCTCAATGCAAGCTCGAGGAACAGAACCTCATCTTTCGTTCAGGCACTTTGCTGCCTTCTGGACTCAACATCGAGTTCAACAATTTCAGAACGTAACCGCTGCCAATCTTTAGCTCCCTTCCCCCGCCGTCCCCCCAGCCCCGCGCCCCGCGTCCCCGCGTCCCCGCGTCCCCGCTCCGCCCCCCGAGCCAGTTTCTTTCTTTTTCTCTCCTTGTCTCTAATGGCAGTTGGTCATTATCCCACCATTCACACCCTATCTTGGCCAATGTTTTTCTCACTCCTGGCATTACCATTTGAAGTTGGACCCATCATCCCCTTTTGTCTCTCTAATCTCTACTGCCTTCCACCCGATCACAGACCTTCCCTTTTGTTCTCTCATCCCATCCTCCTTTCAGTGCTGGCTAAGAATTTGTTCCTTTTGAACACTCTCCAGTCCTGATGAAGGGTCATCGACCCGGAACTTTAACTCTGCTTCCTCTCCACAGACGCTGCCTGACCTGCTGAGTTTCCAGCATTTTCTGATTTTATTCCAGATTCCAGCATCCGCAGTATTTTGCTTTTGTATCAGCAAAGTGATGGATGGTGTCGTCGACAGTGCTATCGAGTGACACTTACTCACCAATAACCTGCTCGCCGATGCCCAGTTTGAATTCCACCAGGACCTCTCGGCTTCAGACCTCATTACATCCTTGGTCCAAACATGGACGAATGTGCTGAACTCCAGAGGTGAGGTGAGAGTGACTGCCCATGACAACAAGGCAGCATTTGACGAGTGTTGCATCAAGGAGCCCTCGTAAAACTGAAGTTAATGGAAATCAGGGGAAAAATCTCCACTGGCTGAAGTCATACCTAACACAAAGGAAGATGGTTGTGGTGGTTGTAGGTCAATCATCCCAGTCCCCGGACATCGCTGCAGGAGTTCCTTAGGGCAATGTGCAAGGCCCAACCATCATCAGCTATTTCATCAATGACCTTTCCTCCATCATAAGGTCAGAAGTGGAGATGTTTGCTGATGACTGCACAGTGCTCAGTTCCATTCGCAACTCTTCAGATAATGAAGCAGTCCGTGCCCACATACAGCAAGACCTGGACCACATTCAGACTTGGGCTGATAAGTGGTGAGTAACATTCACGCCACACAATGGCAGGCATTTACTATCTTTATTTTTATGAATATCGCTGCAGCCACATCGTGCACACAGGCCCGGCGAGGCCTTGCAAAAGCGAAAACCAGCTTTTCCAATCTGTCAAGATTTCTCTTCACAGATCCTCTGCATCCCCGGGAGAAGGACATTTGCATTGGAGGGATTGGGCTATTTGCCCAACTCTTGCCCAGCTAATGTCCTTCAAACTTTTACGCCTGGTGAAAGCAGGCACATGGCCTACTCTTACCACTGTAAGAGTTTTAAAACTTATAAAATTTCAATTAAATGCACATTTTTATTGCAAAATCTCTGCCCATTAATGCAAGTTTATTTTTAACACTATTAAAACATTAAAAAATTACCAAAACATATATATTTTTTCTAAAACATTCAGTTACATTTAATTTGAAATAATTAAAAATATGTGAGGTGTTTTATTTATTATGTTGTGTTTGGGTGATTTCGGGGTTTTCTCATTGAGAGTAATGGGAACTTGAACAAACAGAGATCTCATTATTATCAAGGAGAATACTACATAATGATTGGTGGTCCAGACCCACGTGACTCCAGCTTGGATTTACCTACCTCGAAGGCAGGTGGCCACGTGTAGCGCAGCGAATTGAGGCCTCCGAGCGCATTACTACATTCCTCCGGGCCAACAGGTAGATTCGGAGATTTTTTTTAGGTCGGAGGCGATCGTACGAAGGAAGCTTTTGACCTGAATTAGAGGACCAATGAATGACTTTAAGACGACTTGGATAGGCTGGTGGATATGGGCAGACACATGGCAGATGGAATTCATCATAGTATTGATGGATTGCGGATCAACAATACAAGCTAAATTTGACCACTTTATCGGGGGTGCAAGAACAGAGAGACTTGGGCTGTTTGTGCGCTCATCTTTGAAGATGGTGAGACAGGTTAAAATGCATTTGGGATTGTCGAGGAATAGAGTACAAAAGAATGAAACTTATGCTAAACATTTATAAAGCTGTGGTTCGATCCCAGCTGGAGAATTGTGTCCAATTATGAGCACTGCACTTTAGGAAGGGTGCAAAGGCTTAGGAGAGGGGACAGAAGAGATTAGACAGAATGGTGCCAGGAATGAGTCATTACAGTTACGTGGATAGGCTGGAGAAGCTGGGGTTCTAATCCTCGCTGCAAGAAGGCTACGAGGAGATTTGATAAAGGAGTTTAAAATTAAATTATGATGTGTTTACATTAGTAAATAAAGAGAAAAAGTTTCCATTGGATGAAGTGTCGATAACCAGAGGGCACGGATTTAAGGCATTTGGCAGAAGAACTAGAGGCGATATGAGTAAAACTATTTTCTGCATCACGTTTTTATGATTTGGAATGCCTGACTGGGTGCTTAATACAGATTCAAGAGTAGCCTTCCAAAAGTTAGTAGAATATATACTTGAATGAGAAACAATGCCGGGATGGGGGAAAGAATGGGGTCTGAGGCTGAGCACATTGATCTTTGGAAGAGCCAGCACAGACTTGATGGGACTCATGGCCTCCTTCCATTCTGTAATATTCTATCTCGCTATTTCCTGTGGTAAGATCCCACGAGATAGGCAAACGACAAATATTAGTGCAAGTAGAATCAGGGGACAATGATCTGAATGGATAGAAAATTCACTAAACATAATAACGCTGATAAAAGGGGATAATGGTATTTAATCAGTTTGGGGAAGCTTGAAAGCTGTGTTGTGCGAGGATCATTGCCGGGAATGTACAGTAATGATTTGAACTTTGTAACATGTAACCCAATATCAGCATTTACAGATGGTACACAGCCGGGGTTATAGGTAACACCGAGGGAGAATACACCACAATACAAGAATACATCAGGAAACATGCCGAATGGGCAGGAAAGTGGCAAATGAACTTTAAGATAGGCAGGATAAATCTACTTTTGGAAAGGCAAGGATTAATTACTGACAGTCAGCACGGATTTGTGAAGGGAAGATCGCGATTGTCTAACCTGACTGAAGTTTTTGAGGAGGTAACCAAGAGGGTCGATGAGGGTAGTACATTTGATGTAGTATATATGGACTATAGCAAGGCTTTTGATAAGGTCCCACATGGTAGGCTATTCATGAAGGTTAAAGCCCATGGGATACAGCGCAAAGAGGCAAGTTAGATCAAATTTGGCTTGGAGATAGGAAGCAAAGGGTAATAGTTGATGGATGTTTTTGTGACTGGAAGGATGTTTCCAGTGGGATTCCGTAGGGCTCAGTACTGGGTCCCTTGCTTTTTGTGGAACATATCTATGATTTAGATTCGAATATAGGGATTATGATTAAGAAGTTTTCAGACGACACTAATCTTGGCTGTGTGGTTGATAATGAAAAGGAAAGTCATAGGCTGCAGGAGGATATCAATCTACTGGTCTGGTGGGCAGAGCAGTGGCAAATGGAATTTAATTCCGAGAAGTTTGAGGTAATGCACTTTGCGAGGGCTAATAAGGAAAGAGTATACACATTAAGCGGTAGGGATCTTGGATCACTTGTCCACAGATCACTGAAAGTAGCAGGCCAGGTGGATAAGTTGGTTTAGAAGACAAACGGAATGCCTGCCTTTATTGGCCGAGGCATAGAATACAAGAGCAGGGAGGTTATGCTTCAATTGTATAATAATCAGTTTTGACCACAGCTGGAGAACTGCGTGCAGTTCTGGTCACGTTATTAAAGGAAGGGCGTGATTGCACTAGAGAGGGTGCAGAGGAGATTTACTAAGATGCTGCCTGGAATGGGGAATCTTAGCTACGAGGACATATTGGATAGGCTGGGTTTGTTCTCATTGGAACAGATGAGCTTGAGAGGAGACCTCTTGAGGTGTACAAAATATTGAGGGGCCTGGACATAGTGGATAGCAAGGGTCTAGTTCCATTGGTGGAGGGGTCTATTATGAGGGGGTATAGTTTTAAGCTGGTTGGTGGAAGGTTCAGAGGGGATTTGAGGTGGGGAGGGGTGGGGCTTCTACATGCAGAGGATTGTGGGAATCTGGAGCTCACTATGGAAGAGTGGTGGATGCAGAAAAACTCACCACATTTAAAAGGTGCTTGGGTGTGCACTTAAAGTGCCGTAACCTGCAGGGTTACGGACCTCGAGCTGGTAATTGGGATTAGACTGGATGACCTTTTGTTGGATGGTGCAGATATAATGGTAAATACTGCAGGAATTGAATACGGCCAGGATGATCTGCTGGACTAGTTTCGATTGCCTGGATGGGTCAGAGAGGAATTTGGTCAGAATTTCTTTTCCCCAATTGTCCTGGGTTTTTACCTGGTTTTGCCTCTCCCAGGAAAACACATGGCTCCGGTTGGGGTGGTGTGTAGAGTGTTTCACTATAAGAGGTGTTGCAGTAGTGTGGGTGGACTGGTTGGGCTGGGTGCTCTTTGCCTTTCCGTCATTGTTCACAGGTTTATATGTAACCTTTAGGGCTGCTGACCGAGGGCCATGTGGCTCTTTGTCAGCCGGCGCGGACACGATGGACCGAAATGGCCTCCTTCTGCGCTGTAAATTTCTATGTTTCGATGTTTCTATAAATGTGAGGCGATGCAATTTGTCAGGAATAATAGAAACACCGCCCATTCTTTAGAAATTAAGAAAGTGAAGGTGCAGAGCAACGGGATCAAAGGCCACAATTTAACTAATCATTAAAAGCAGCATCCCAGGTTAGGAAAGCAAGTAAAATGCTCACAACGCCCTGGGATTTATTTCCGTGAGTATAGATTTAAAATTAGTGAAGCTATCTTCAAATTATATACGACCTTGCACCGCCCACACTTATAATACTCTGCATCGTTCTGATCCCCAACCTATAAAAGACAGAAAAGCACTTGTAAAAGAGCAAATAAGGATTGATCCCGAACTGAGAGATTGGAACATTCGGCAAAGATTCAACACTGTCCCTTTTCCGTTAGAAATGAGGAGGCTTAGATGTGACCTGATAGAGGTCTCAAACATTCTGAATGGATTCGACAGGGTAGATGCGGAGAGAACATTTCCACGAGTGGGAGAATCCAATTCGAAGCACCATCAATACAAGATGGTCACTCATAAATCCAATGGGGAAATGAGGTAAAATGTCTGTACTCAGCGAGTGATTAGACATTGGTTCTCGCGACCACAGGGAGCAGGATAGATTTGTGTGGATGTTTCTAACATCAGCACAAAATTCTGTGTGTTCGATGTCATTCTAGTTAATAAACAGGAGAGCGATCGGAAAGAAACTTGTGATATTTGGGTCGCTGATCCCAAGAAATCATCCTTCGCAGGAATGTTACAGAAATATATGAGTGATGGATGCAATTCGTTCATGCCTTACATTACAGTGAGCACTTTAAGCCATTTAATATGGCAAGGTATAAAAACGTAGACTTTATAATTGAGTCTGTACATCCGTGGTGTTTTGTTCTGAGGTAGAAAGTAACTGATCTGAAACATGGTGTTCTTACACCACTACAAGTGAATGTGACATGATTTCCAGTTGTGTTCCTCATTCTTTTATCTTTGGAGAACCTTCTTCTCGGCTGGTTCCACCCGAGAGGCAAGGTTCCCACCCCACCGTACACAATGGAAGGTACCGCACTGATGGATCTGAGTGAACTCGGCCCCACAGGTGAATTAGTGCTGGTTAGTGCAACGGAGGTAGTACTCAGCTCAATAAGTGATTCAGTGCCAGTCAGTAAGATGGAGGAGGTAGTGGGATTGATAAGGCTCAACAGGAGAATCTGTGCTCTTCAGCATGATGGTATGTGGTGGGGTAGTGGGATCGCTAGGACTAGGCTCAGTAAGTGAATCAGGGCTCGTGAGTTAGATGGAAGGGCTAAGAGAGAGGAAGGCATAGGTGAACCAGTGCTGGTCAGTGCTAAGTGGGTGTACAGTGAAATGGGTGGTAATAGGGTCTAAAGTGGAATCAATTCAGGTTAGTGAGATGGATGAGTCGTAGAACGGGTAGTACGGCACTCAATAGTTGACTCAGTGCTGGTCAGTGTGATGGTGATAGTGAAATGGGTCGTACCAGATCAATAGCTGAGTCAGTGCTGGTCAGTGCGATGGTGATACTGGTGAAATGGATCAATAGATCAGTCAGTGCTTGTCAATATGACAGGGAGGGGGAGGAAAGGGGATGGGAGAGTACTAGGGTCGAAGATGAATTAATGCTGGTTACTGAGATGGAGGACAAGTGGAAGGTGCGGTACTAGGCTCAATAGTTCCATCAGTGTCTGTCAGTAAGGTGGTGATTTACGTAGAATGCACTTTACTAGAGTCCATCGGTGAATCAATACTGACTGGAGAAATGCAGGGGTAGATGGAACGGGTATTACTAGGCTCAATAGGTGATTTGCTGCCGCTCATTGAGACAAAGACAGGATAAGGGAAGTCGCGTTGGGCGAGTCACTGCTCGTCAGCACATTGAAGGTAGATCTGAGTGATGTGTATGATACCCGCAATAACTCACCATTCTCAGTAAAGGGGTCAAGCTGTGGTCATATACTTGGTTAAATTACTGATTTACCACAGGCCAAAGTAGATAAACAATGAGCAGAGACGGAAAGGCGAGGGGAGGTCGTTCAGGATAAGGAGCAGGTAAAGCCGGGTGTAATCATTCAGAGGACAGAGAGGGTGGCAGGGTTCTGAATCTGCAGCTGCATAATATCACCAGCTATCTGGTTTTTGCCTCTCCCAGGAGGTCACATGGCTCTGGTTGGCGTGGAGTGTAGAATGTTTCAGTGTAAGGGATGTCGCAGTTGTGTGGGGCGGACTGGTTGGGCTCGGTGCTCTTTACATTTCCGCCATTGTTCATTGTTCATAGGTTTATATGTAACCTTCAGGAATGCTGACCGAGGGCCGTGCGGCTCTTTGTCGGCCGGCGCGGACACGATGGGCTGAAAAGGCCTCCTTTGGCGCTGTAAGTTTCTATGTTTCGATGTTTCTATAAATGTTAGGCGATGCAATTTGGCAGGAAGAATAGAAACACCGCCCATTCTTTAGAAAATAAGAAAGTGAAAGCATAGAGCAACGGGATTAAAGGCCACAATTTAACTAATCATTAAAAGCAGTATCGCAGGTTAGGAAAGCAAGTAAAATGCTCTCAATGCCCTGGGATTTATTTCCGTGAGTATAGATTTAAAATTAGTGAAGCTATCTTCAAATTATATACGACCTTGCACTGCCCACACTTATAATACTCTGCATCGTTCTGATCCCAACCTATAAAAGACAGAGAGACACTTGTAAAAGAGCAAATAAGGATTGTTCCCAAACTGAGAGATTAGAACTTTCGGCATCAATTCAACATTGTCCCTTTTCCGTTAGAAATGAGGAGGCTTAGATGTGACCTGATAGAAGTCTCAAACATTCTGAATGGATTCGACAGGGTAGATGCGGAGAGAAGATTTCCACGTGTGGGAGAATACAATTCTGGCACCATCAATACAAGATGGTCACTCATAAATCCAGTGGGGAAATGAGGAGAAATGTCTGTACTCAGCGAGTGATTAGACATTGGTACTCGCGACCACAGGGAGTAGGATAGATTCGTGTGGAATCTTATAACATCAGCACAGAATTCTGTGTGTTCGATGTCATTCAATGTAATAAACAGGAGAGTGATCGGAAAGAAACTTGTGATATTTGGGTCGTTGATCCCAAGAATCATCCTTCGTAGGAATGTTACCGAAATATATGAGAGATGGATGCAATTCGTTCATGCCTTACATTACAGTGAGCATTTTAAGCCATTTAATATGGCTGGGTATAAAAACGTAGACTTTTATAATTGAGTCTGTTCATCCGTGGTGTTTTGTTCTGAGGTAGAAAGTAACTGATCTGAAACATGGTGTTCTTACACCACTACAAGTGAACATGACATGATTTCCAGTTGTGTTCCTCATTCTTTTATCTTTGGAGAACCTTCTTCTCGGCTGGTTCCACCCGAGAGGCAAGGTTCCCACCCCACCGTACACAATGGAAGGTACCGCACTGATGGATCTGAGGGAACTCGGCCCCACAGGTGAATTAGTGCTGGTTAGTGCAACGGAGGTAGTACTCAGCTCAATAAGTGATTCAGTGCCAGTCAGTAAGATGGAGGAGGTAGTGGGATTGATAAGGCTCAACAGGAGAATCTGTGCTCTTCAGCATGATGGTATGTGGTGGGGTAGTGGGATCGCTCGGACTGGGCTCAGTAAGTGAATCAGGGCTCGTGAGTAAGATGGAAAGGCTAATGAGAGAGTAAGGCATAGGTGAACCAGTGCTGGTCTGTGCTAAGTGGGTGTAATAGGGTGAAATGGGCGGTAATAGGGTCTATAGTGGAATCAATTCAGCTTAGTGAGATGGATGAACGGGTAGTACTGCACTCAATAGTTGACTCAGTGCTGGTCAGTGTGATGGTGATAGTGAAATGGGTCGTACCAGATCAATAGCTGAGTCAGTGCTGGTCAGTGCGATGGTGATACTGGTGAAATGGATCGTACCAGATCAATAAGTGAGTCAGTGCTGGTCAGCGAGTGGATGATAGTGAAATGTGTCGTACCAGATCAACAGGTGAGTCAGTGCTGGTCAGTGCGATGGTGATACGGGTGAAATGGATCAATAGGTGAGTCAGTGCTTGCTGATATGATGGGAAGGGGGAGGAAAGGGGATGGGAGAGTACTAGGGTCGATAGATGAATTAGTGCTGGTTACTGAGATGGAGGGCAAGTGGAAGGTGCAGTACTAGGCTCACTAGTTACATCAGTGTCTGTCAGTAAGGTGGTGATTTAAGTAGAATGCGTTTTACTCGAGTCCATAGGTGAACAATGCTGACTGGCAAAATGCAGGGGTAGATGGAACGGGTATTACTAGGCTCAATAGGTGATTTGCTGCCGCTCATTCAGACAAAGACAGGGTAAAGGAAATAGCGTTTATCGAGTCACTGCTCGTCAGCATATTGAAGGTATATCTGAGTGATGTGCACTTTACCCACAAATAATTCACCCTACTCAGTGAAGGGGTCAAACTGTGGTCATATCTTTGGTTAAATTACTGATTTACCACAGGCCAAAGTAGATAAAAAACAAGCAGAGACGGAAAGGCGAAGGTAGGTCGTTCAGGATAAGGAGCCGGTAAAGCCGGGTGTAATCAGTCAGAGGACGGAGAGTGTGGCCGTTCAGGATAAGGAGCAGGTAAAGCAGAGTGTAATCAGTCAGAGGACGCAGAGTGTGGCCGTTCAGGATAAGGAGCAGGTAAAGCAGGGTGTAATCAGTCAGAGGACGGAGAGTGTGGCCATTCAGGATAAGGAGCAGGTAAAGCAGGGTGTAATCAGTCAGAGGACGGAGAGTGTGGCCGTTCAGGATAAGGAGCAGGTAAAGCAGGGTGTAATCAGTCAGAGGACGGAGAGTGTGGCCATTCAGGATAAGGAGCAGGTAAAGCAGGGTGTAATCAGTCAGAGGACGGAGAGAGTGGCAGGGTTCTGAATCTGCAGCTGCAAAATATCCCCAGCTATCTGGTTTTTGCCTCTCCCAGCAGATCACATGGCTCTGGTTGGGGTGGAATGTGGAATGTTTCAGTATAAGGGGTGTCGCAGTTGTGTGGGTCAGACTGGTTGGGCTGGGTACTCATCACCTTTCCACCATTGTTCATTGTTCATAGGTTTATATGTAACCTTTAGGGCTGCTGACCGAGGGCCATGCAGCTCTTTGTCGGCCGGCGCGGACACGATGGACCGAAATGGCCTCCTTCTGCGCTGTAAATTTCTATGTTTCTATGTCAGTAATTCACCGATGGTGAGTCACGCTTATGGTGCTGATGTCCGTCCAAATTTATAAAACCCTAACATTTCGCGGAGCACTTGTGGTGTACAAGTACTTGATGTGCTGTTCTTAAATCTCTCTCCATGTTGAAAAGTAATATTAACTTTTCGTTTTAATTTGTAGAAGGATCACCAACACACGATCTCCATGAGTCTGTACTTAATTGTGACCAGCAATTGTTACAATATTGTCTACACCACATCACTGACTCATTTATTTCATCAGTTATTTATTTATTTATTTAATTATTTCATTTGTTTTTTCTTTGTTACTGCATAATATAAGCGGGGAGTGAAGAGTTATGGGGAGCGGGCAGGGAAGTGGAGCTGAGCCCATGATCAGATCAGTCATGATCTTATTGAATGGTCAAGCAGGCTCGAGGGGCCACATAACCTATTCCTGCTCCGATTCTTATGTTCTTATTCTCTTATACACATTCTGGCCGGTGTCATCAATCGGAATTGATGTTTCCGGTGGTTGATTTATTTTATTAAACAGGGAAACAGAGCAAATGATAAGCCGATGTTTTCTAAATTCTTAATACAATCACAACATATGGCGGATGCTAGAAGTCTGAAATAAAGAAAACATAATGGTGGAACAGTCAGCAGGTCAGGGAGCATCTGTTGAACTTGCACAGCAGGATACAGGGAATACGATGTTATTTCAGTTCATAAGATTCCTTTGTTTAGTTGTATTCCTTACATTGTTTATCAGATGTGCCTCTCTAAAAGGGGACACCTTATTAGAGTTGTTCTTTGATGGCACTGGGATAACCCAATCTCTCCTTGGAGTTTGATTAAGAAAATGCACCTATGAAAATTCTTGTTAGGGTGTGAGATTGGTCTTTAGGGCTTTGGCTGATTGGAATTTCCGCATTTCTTGTTAAGAGTCTTATTGTGAAAGTTGTTGATGTCATCTGTTTGTTCACTGGTTGTAATTAAGCCCAGGCAGCAGGAGACACGGTTTACTGACCAAATGAATTTTCTCTGCTATAAATAAGTGAAAACCTCTGAATGTCTTAATCGTAGAACTGCTCCGAGCATCAACATCAACCTTCGAACAATCGATTCTTACCAAAAGGGAAATAATGTCTCTTGGTTACCTGATCAAACTCAAGATTCTCTGGGCGCTTAATGATGTACAAAAAATTTACTACCTCATCATGGCTGCTGTCGGTGTCCCACGTAAGTAACTACCTGGGGATGATATTTTAGGAACTGGAGTTGAACAGTGTGATGTGAATTCCTATTCGCTGGTACCAGCTCAATGATTAGTGTGTCTTTAATGGTCATTAATAGCTCCATGTCAGGTAATATTATTAAGTTCCCAGTATTGATTCACAGCACAAAACAAGCCATGTCGTTCGATCATTCTCTTCATTAAAAGTGTGCACTTTGCTGTCAATGCTGAGTCTGAGTGTCAGATGAGAAAATATTTTGTGACCTCACAAGATCGTTAATTTCTGCAGAATATAGCAAATTATTTAATTGCATAAATCACTCTTAAAAAAATAAATGAAAATGAGTAATGATCCAATCTGGTTCAGCTGACTCACTTTCTATTGTTTTCGGTGGAACATTAATGTCACTGGTTCATAATCGGGGTGTTAGAATTCTTAGTTTGAGTTACTTTTTATTATTATTTCGCTGAATTAATTGCTTTATGGCAAATAATTAATTTTAACGTGATGGTGAATATCCAATTGCCGAGCTGGGAGTCTAGCATGTCTGTAACTTTAGTCAACCAATTATTGACCATTCGGAATCTAGATTGAATTTCTCTTATGGGAGGAAAAATTGAGTGCATTTTCCCATCACGTTCATGCCCACGGCGGCGCTAACATTCAGTCTCATTGCAAGCGCTGGTTGTGAAGGCTTGATTTCTACGGTTGTGCAGAAGTCTCAAATGCCTTCACCAAGTGACCATAGTCCATCACAGATCAAAGAGTTGCTCTGGTTAGCCAACTGCCCCATTCAGAGCGCACCATCGATTCTCCCATTCCCATCACTGCCAGGCCTCTTGTTTCACCTCCGCACTTCGGGACATTAGGAAAAGTTGTATCCCTCCAAAAACAAAATCACACACGCTGTAATTCAAACCTCGAAACGTTCCAGCTTCTCCTTCTACCACTGGCACACACGTAAATCATTTAAAACTGCTTTTGGAATGCTGGCCTTTATCGCAAGAGAGTGGGAATACAAAGGGATCGATGTGAGGTTGCAGCGCTATAGAGTTCTGCTGAGACCCCATCTGGATGCTGCATTCAGTTCTAGGCACCGCACCTTAGGAAATAATTGATTGGTCTTCAACAGGGTGCAGCACATAGTCACGAGAATGGCACTGGCATTGAACGCTTTAAATTGGAGGGAAGCTTTCAGTGATGGAGGTTGTATTTTACTGAATATAAAAGATTAAGGGGTTATCTAATTGAGGAGTTTAAGATGATTAAAGTATTTGATAGGTTAGGTAGAGAGTAACCATTTCCTCTGGTGGAAGAGTCCAGGAAAAAGCGGACACAGCATTACATTTTCAGCGAGACCGTTCGGGGATCATTTCAGTAAGTATTTTTAACACAACAGGTAGTGGAAGTAGAATGATAGACATATAGAATAGTAAAGTGCAGTAGGAGTCCATTCGGCCCATCCAGCCTGAGCCGGCCCTGTTGAAGGTAGTTCTGCACCACCTCTCTTCGCCCATGTCCCTGTAACTTTTAATCCTTCAAGTATTGATCCAATTCCCTTTTACAAGCTACTATTGAATCTGTATCTTCCACCCTATCAGGCAGTGCATTCCAAATCCTAGCCACACGTTCCATAGACAAGGTTTTCATCATGTCGCCTCTGGCTTTTTCACCAATCAACTTTAATCTGTGCCCTTTGATTATCAAACCACCAGCCATTGGAAAGAGTTATGTTTAATTAATTTACCTAAACTCTTCATGATTTTAACCACCTCGATCAAAGCCTTCTCTGTTCTAAGGAGATCAACCCCAGCGCCTCCAGTCTATCCATGGAACAGTTATCCTCCATGTCTGGAACCATTCAAGTAACCCTCTTCTGTAGCCTATTCAAAGCCTTCACATTTTTTCTCATAGAAGGTGTCCAGACATGGACACTATATTCTAGCTGTGGCTGAACTATTCTTGTAAATATGTTTCGTATAAAGTTTTCGCCGTTGCATTATATGCCTCTAATGATAAAACCCAGACTTACATATACTTTATTAACCTGTTTTGTTACTTTCTTTTGCCACTTTCAATGATTTCTGGAAGAACACCCCCCAGACTCTCTGTTCTTTCACCCCCTTTTCAATTGTACCATTTAGCTCGCATTGTCTCTTTTCATTCTACCAACCAAACTGTATCACTTCACACATTCCTGCACTGATTTCATCCGCCATATGTCTGCCGATTCCACCCACTTGTCTCTGTCCTATTGAAGTCGATTAATATCTTCCCAATTATTTACTACTCTTCGAAATTGCGTGTAATGTGCACATTTCAAAATGTTGCCCGCTGCCCACAAGTCCAACTCATTAATGTATATCAAAAACACAGTGGTCCGAGAACTGAACCTTGGGAACCCCCACGGTATACCACACTCCAGTTCGAGAAACAGCCATTCACCATAACTCTCTGTTTTCTATCCCTTAACCAATTGTGTATCCATGCTAATACTGCCTCCTTTAGGCCATGGTTGTTAATTTTACTAACAAGCCATTTATGTGTTTTGAATGTCCACATCAACAACATCAACTGCACTGGCCTCAAAAAAGCTGTTTTGTAATGTTATCTCAAAACTCAATCAGTACAGTCAAACACCTGACGCTTCTTTCTTTATTATCCAGGGTTCTAAACGCTTCTCAAAACTTCCCCACTACTGACGTTAAACTGATGAGCCTGTAATTGCCAGGCTTGTCCTGCTCCCCTTTTTCGAACAAGGATACAGCATTTTCAATCCAACAGTCCTCTGCCACCACCCTTGTAGCTAAGGAGAATTGGAGACTGTCGCCAGTACCTGTGTAATTTATACACTTGCTTTCCTCAGCAAACGAGGCTTCATCCCATCTACACCGGGTGAATTTTCCACTTTATGTACATTCAGTCTTTCTCGTACCTCCAATTGATCTATTTAAAAAAATCTCATACAGTGTGCCGATAACCTTCTTGTTTACCATAGTTTTGGCAAAGTCATCTAACTTGGTATAAACCGGTGGAAATCTGGAACTATCTCCCACAAAAAGCTTCATTAGCCGATTCATTACTGCTTACTCTGATTACAAACTTATATCCAGGATGCCCTGTCACTGGTAAAATAATTAGAATCCATCACTGGATGCAAAGGCACGCTGCTCATTTCTTGGCGAATTTCAAATGATTGCGAAGGGACTTTAGACAGATCCTCTGCAAGCTAATCTATTACTTCATTGGAAACGCATCAAATTTCTGTTATTACTCACTGTTTGTGAATAATTTCCCCATTTTCCTCTTGCTCACAGTTAACGTGGTGACGATTGCGATCCTGTCTCGGGGAAAGTGTGGTCTCTCCAAATGTGTCACTCGCTACCTGGTGGCCATGGCAGCGGCGGATCTACTGGTCGTGATCATCGATCTGATACTGAGGCAGATTCCTATTGTTTATCGGGATCAATTTCTTTTTCTGTTGAATGTTAGAATATGTAATATCCACGCTATCCTGCTTTATGCAGCCACAGATTGTTCTGTCTGGTTCACGGTCACGTTCACCTTCGATCGATTTGTGGCCATTTGTTGCCAGAAGCTGAAATTGAAATATTGCACGGAGCAAACAGCGGCTGTGGTTCTAGGAACAGTGACAGTGCTGAGCTGTCTGAGGAACATTTTCTGGTATTTTCTGTATACAAGTAAATATTGGCTGTCCAACAGTCCATGGTTTTGCCGCGTGTTATCAAGTGTATCTCGTTCGGTCTGGACTATCGTTGAATTAATGCATTACATTTTAACACCTTTTATTCCATTTATTTTGATTCTACTGTTCAATGCTTTAACGGTCAGACACATTTTAGTGTCTAGCACAGCCCGCAGTAGACTCCGGGGTCGGAGCAGTGGCGAGAGCCCCAGTGACCCAGAGATGGAGAACCGAAGGAAATCGATGATTGTACTGTTTGTTATCTCGGGGAATTTCATACTGTTATGGGTGGTGTTCATGGTCTGTTCTATATTGAGACGATTGGATTACTTGGGATACTCTGTTTCTCTGCCCATGTTTGTACCGGAAATCAGCTTCATGCTCCAGATCCTGAGTTGCTGCACGAACACTTTTATTTACGCAGTGACCCAGAGGAAATTCAGAGAGGAGTTGAGGAATGGAGTGAAGTATCCCCTTACAATGGTGGTAAAGTTAATTCGATGAGAACACCTCACGCTTTCTAGTACTATTATGTATACCAAAAGTGCAGAGGAGATCTAAAACAGGGAATCAAAGCAGCAAATAAAGTATCTACGTTTAGATTAGCAGCTAACTGAAGAGGGAACCAAAAGTCTCATTTAAACATAGAAATAAGAAGCGTGCATTCAAATGGATGGTGTGAGCAATTATGCAGCAAAAGAGAATCGCCTTGTGGAAGGAGAAGGCCGGGATGAGTTGCTAAATGTGTACTTTGCATCAGTCATCACCAGAGAAGGGGCGGCTTCCAACGCAGCAGTAAAGGAGGAGGCTGAGCGATATTTACAAGGATAAACATAGATAAAGAGGATGTTGAACATTCACCGGTCCGAATGGAGAGCAATCTACGTACCTGAAGGATGTAAGGGTTGAAATGGGGGAGACTCAGGCCGCAGTCCTCTAATCACTTTGGATAGGGAGGGGTTGGCAGAGGACTGGAAAATTGCAAATGTGCTGCATCTGGAACGTGACCTATCTAACGCAGCCTTGAATATATTCAGAGACTCAGCATCCACAGGCCTGTGGGGCAGAGAATTCCACAGATTCATAACCCTCTGAGTGAAGAAATTCTTCCTCATCTCTGTCTTAAATGGTCGACCCCTTAACCTGAGACTGTGCCCCCTGGTTCGAGACACTCCAGCCCGGGGGACACAACCTCTCAGCATCTACCCTGTCAATCCCCTTCAGAATATTGTGTGTTTCAATGAGATCACCTCTCATTCTTCTAAACTCCGGAGAGTATCAGCCCATTCTACACAATCTCTCAACTTAAGACAGTCCTCTCATCTCAAGAATCAATCTGGTGAACCTCTGTTCTACCTCCAAGCAGGCAAGTATATCCTTCCTTAAATAAGGAGACCAAAACTGTACGCAGTACTCCAGGTGTGGTCTCACCAGGGCCCTGTACAATTGTAGCAAGACTTCCTTACTCTTGTACTGTGGGCTATATATTAGGTACTATGGGCCGAGTGCCCTGTTTTTTTGCTGATTCGACGGTTGTATAAAAAGTTATTAAAATTTGACAGTTGCTCGGCAAACATATTTGTATTTCCTTCAGTGTGCTCCTTACTCTTCAAGGGCTAGATTTTCCCCAAGCAGTTTTGTCGGCGCACTGACCTCAAGCGCACCGACATTGCGCGCTGGAAACGGCACGGGGAAAAACTCGCCCCATCCTGGCCACTGTGTACAGTCCCCGGAGTCCTGGCGTGGTGTCGATGGTGAAGTGGGGGGCGGAGCCAAATGCCTGCGCCGAAAACACTGCCGGCACCTTCGCACATGGGCAGTAGGGAGAGAAAACTTGGCACTCTGCCATTTTTAAACAGTGTCAAACCCGATGAAAAGCACAGCAGCTTCTCAGCTTCTCCGGTCGCTCGGCGGGCTCTCCCCCCGTCCCTCCCCGATAAAACGCACAGCTCCAGCAGCTGCAACTTCTCCGGTCCACAAGCTCACACTTCTCCGGTGTGTCTTCCCTCCCCTATCCCAGGGATACAGGGACCGAGTGTAATGGAGCCAAGTTTGCTGATGATACAAAGATGGGTGGGAAAGCAAATTGTGACACAGCAAAGTAAATCTCAATTCCGGAAGAACAATATGGAAAAGTACAGTGACCCCGACGTGATATAAACACGCAGCCTTCTGATCTGGAGTCAGACACACTACCGTTACACCACGAGGTCTACAGAGCAGAGTGCCCATGTTTGTATACATGAAGGTTCCTGAAACACAGTTTCATTTACCCTGCATTGGTGCAATGAAAGGGCTTTAAAATCCCCGGCCACTCCCACCGTGGGTCAGACAGCATCAGAAGCAGTGCCCACCTGTCACTCACCCTCTCACGCCCGCTTTCATCACCTGCTGCCCGCGGACTGCAGCAAATCCAGTTCATCATCATCATCCTTGAAGCGAGGATGACTTGCTTCCTCGCCAAAAAAGGATGAGTTCACAGGTGTTTCAATGATGGACCTAATATTCCAGGTCCCGAACTGCATGTTGAAGGGTGGAAGATGCCTGTGCGTGGATTTTTTTAACGTGTGGTGGCCGTTGCACCCCAGCCATCACACGGGCTTGACAGAGCGAGGTCTTGGTCCAGTGGCAAGGGTTATCCAAGACGACTGGAGACCAGCTCTGCTGCACGGACCCAGTGCCCCCACATATCGCAGTGTGGGCTGGCCCGTGCTGCCCCTGGGCCCCTGGTCCTGAACTCACACCGCCCCTGGGCCCCGATCACATCCCTCCACAGTCTCTCGCTGCTCCTGCTGTACCTGCCCACGCTCCAATCACCGACCTGGACTTTGATGACATCACACTTCGCTGTCGTCGCCCTCCTGCACCAGCTCGCGCTGTACCTTGCCGTGGTACACCACCACGCTGCTCCCAGGCCGCCGCTCACCGCTCCTTTTATGGCCCCGACCTGCCGCTGGTGTTCTCACGCAGGTCGGGGCCTCCACGCTGCTCCCAGCAAATCCAGTTACACCCCGTGTCACCGCACAATTCTCAGCTGTGATTGTAAGCTGACTATATTTAAAGCTATCGCAGAGGCTGCAAGCAGTGTTCCCTGGTAGTCTAGTGGTTAGGATTTGGTGTTCTCACTGCCGTGGTCTGGGTTTGTTTCCCGGTCAGGGAAAGCATTTTTATAGAGCAAATTGACAAAAATAATTCAAGTCTGCGAAATAATGAATAATTGTTTCAATCATCATTAATCCACCCACATGTGTTGCACACTGAAGGAAATACAAATATGTTTGCCGAGCGACTGTCGAATTTTAATAACTTTTTATACAACTGTAGAATCAGCAGAAAAACAGGATATTCGGCCCATAGTACCTAATATATAGCCCACAGTACAAGAGTAAGGAAGTCTTGCTCCAATTGTACAGGGCCCTGGTGAGACCACACCTGGAGTACTGCGCACAGTTTTGGTCTACTTATCTGAGGAAGGATATATTTCCCTGGGAGGTGGTACAACAGAGGTTCACCAGATTGATTCCTGGGATGAGAGGACTGTCCTATGGTGAGAGATTGTGCAGAATATGCCGATACTCTCTGGAGTTTAGAAGAATAAGAGGTGATCTCATTGAAACAGACAATATTCTGAAGGCGATTGACAGGGTAAATGTTGAGAAGCCCAGCTAGCTCAGTTGGTAGAGCATGAGACTCTTAATCTCAGGGTCGTTGGTTCGAGCCCCACGTTGGGCGATTACTTTTCATCAAACTTTTATGTTGCTTTCGCGGGTCAATATTATTAATGAACCCATGATCTTCTTTTGCACAATGATAAAAATGCGAACTGAGGGAGAGTTGATAATTTAATCAAATAATGAAAGCAGCGCCTCAGACCGCTCGGCCGTCCTTACTGTTAGATGCTCCAGTTACAAGTTATTACTCTGGAAAGTTTCAGACCGGGCGCTTGTTCAGTGTTGCTGGAAGGCCCAGTGACCGGGATAACCTCTCTCCCGGGGTTTTCCTGAGCCTGTGCTTGGTGTACGGGGAGCTTTGGCCTGGGTCTGAGGTAGCTTGTATCCCAGGGATGGACAATAACCCTCTGAGCTCTGGAACTAGGGAAAAGCGAATAATTAATGAGTTGTTTGCGGGTTTCAAATGCAGCTTCGATCTGCTGGTGTAAACCGATAGTGTTGTTTCACAGAATGAATGAAATGCTGACAGGGACAGTCAAAACTTCAATAAGTGAAGTTTAATAATTCATTAAACTTTAATCCTTGATGAAGCTTTATCCCCGATCTGATTTTACACAATCTGTATTTGAGGAGACTGGTTTTAAATGTGCATTGCTCATGCAACAATGTATCCAAAACAGCTTTTATTTAATTTTATTGCAGACAAGTTTTTGTTTGAGAAATAATGTTTCTGCACAGGCTTGAACCCGGAACTTTTCACGTGTGAGGGAAATGTGATAACCTCGACACGTCAGAAATTGCTGCTGAGCTCAGTGCCCAGAAAGAAGTGTTCAGGAACAAGCTGAAATGCTCAATCCCTCTCTCTGCAAAAAGTTCCTTTCACAAACATTTCTCTGACCAGAACGGCACCAAACAACAATGTCCTCCTTTTAAAGTCATTGAACTCCCCAATTACCGCGTCTGCAATTTTAAGGACAAGGACTGAAAGCGCTTTGCGATCAGAAAATTGCAGGAAACCCCTGTGGTTAATGACAGGGCTTTTGATGGTTGATTTCTGTACACATCTTGTGTTGTGTATTTAACCCTTGACAACCTGTACACACCACCACCAGAGGGCCTACCTGTCGGAGTCTCAAGGAATCCCAGTATCCCTTTGGAGCATGGTATATAAGCAGGCCACCCACGAGGTACCTGCACTCTGGAGTCTTATTAAAGGAGCTAAGGTCACACTTACTCATTATTCACAATACTAAGTTTCATCCTTTATTATGAGTGTATCAATTGGCGACGAGACAATGAACAACCACGCAAAAATGCAAGGAACAGTTGGTATCCTGGAGAAGTGGATGATTGCGAAGCCTTTGTGGAGATACTCGACCAATACTTCGTGGCCAACGAGCTGGAAGGGGACGAGAACGCTGCCAAATGAAGGGCGATCCTCCTTACCGTCTGTGGGGCAGCAATCTCTGGCCTCATGAAGAATCTTCTAGCTCTGGTGACACCAACAACTAAATCCTATGAAGAATGTGTACGCTGGTCTGCGAGCATCTAAATCCTAAAGAAAGCGTTCTGATGGCGAGGTATCGGTTCTACACGTGCCAACGGTCGGAGGGCCAGGAAGTGGCGCGCTATGTCGTCGAATTAAGGCGCCTCGCAGGACATTGCGAATTTGACGGATTCCTAGAAGAAATGCTGAGAGACATTTTCACGCTTGGCATTGGCCATGCGATAATTCTTCGCAAACTGTTGACTCTCAGAATCTGAGCAAAGCCACAACGATCGGTCAGACAATTTCCATCAGTTCCTTTAAACACAATAACGTAATTTATTTCTCGTGGACTGGATGGAGGACCATGGTCCATGTAAAAAATTGTTATCGTTTTCCATGAACTAAATGTTCAGAAAAGTATTGGAGTGGGAACTCACTGGATAACAGCACAGCTGGCAATGTTTGCGGAATATATTCGTGCAGCCAAAACGCACAATGACAACCAAGGCATAACGCACAATGGCAACCATGCCACACAAAGGCATCTTCCACTCACTCAATTGGAGTTCAGGACTGGAACATCGGGTCCTTCATCGAAACCCCTGTGAACTCATCAAAGCAAATCGTCCTCGATCGAGGGACCGCCTATGATGATGATGATCAATGTATTGGTCAGGTGGGCAGAACTGTGGCAAATGGAATTCAATCCGGATAAGTGTGAGATGATGCATTTGGGGAGGTTTAACAAGGCAAGGGAATACGCATTCAATGGTACGACACTGAAAAGTGTAGAGGAATAAAGGGACCTTGGAGTGCAGGTCCGCAGATCCCTGAAGGCAGTTAATGTGGTTAAGAAGTCATATGGAATACTTGCCTATATTAGTCAAGGCATGGAATACAAGAGCAAGGAGGTTATGCTTGAACTGTACAAAACACTGGCTACACCACAGCTGGAGTACTGCGTGCAGTTCTGGTCACCACATTACAGGAAAGATGTGATTTCACAGGAAAGGGTGCAGAGGAGATTTTCTAGAATGTTGCCTGGACTGGAGAATTTTGGCTATGAGGATAGTTTGGAGATGCTGAATCTGTTTTCTTTGCAACAGAGGTGTCTGAGCGGAGACCTGATTGAGGTGTATAAAATTGAGGGGCCGAGATAGAATGGATTGGAAGGTCCTGTTTCCCTTGGCAGAGGGGTCAACAACCAGGGGGCGTAGAATTAAAGTAATTGGGGGAGGTTTAGAGGAGATATGAGGGGACATTTCATCACCCAGAGGGTGGTGGGGGTCTGGAACTCAATGCCTGAAAGGGTGTTAGAGGGAGGGACCCTCACCACATTTAAAAGATACGTGGATGTGCACTTAAAGTGCTGCAGCCTACAGAGCTCTGGACCGAGAGCTGGAAAGTGGGATTAGGCTGGATAGCTCTTGGTCGGCCGGTGCGGACACGATGGGCTGAAATGGCCTCACTCTGTGCTGAAACTTTCTGATTCTATGATTCTATTAATCTAGATATATATATATATATATATATAAGATATACCATTGTCGAAATTATTCCTTGGTGGCCGAGTGGTTAAGATCCCGAGCACTAACCCTCTTTCTATTCTCAATCAGTTTATCACATGAAAATAATTGAGGTCTGTGAGAGGATGAATAATTGCATACCTCGGGAGTCTATTATCAGCGAGGGCAGGCATCGACGACGAGGTTCAACACTGCCTCCAGTGCGCCAGTGCAGCCTTCGGCCGCCTGAGGAAGAGCGTGTTCAAAGATCAGGCCCTCAAATCTGCCACTAAGCTCATGGTCTACAGGGCTGTAGTGATACCCGTTCTCCTGTATGGTTCAGAGACGTTGACCTTATACAGTGGGCACCTCAAGTCGCTGGAGAAATACCACCAATGATGTTTCTGCAAAATCCAGCAAATCCCCTCGGAGGAAAGATGCACCAACATTCGCGTCCTCAATCAGGACAACATCCCCAGCATCGAAGCACTGACCACACTCGACCAGCTCCGTTGGACGGGCCTCATTGTTCGCATGCCTGACACAAGACTCCAAAAGCAAGCGCTCTACTCGGAACTCCTGCACGGCAAGCGAGCCCCAGGTGAGCAGAGGAAACGTTTCAAGGACCCTCAAAGCCACTTCATAAAATGCAACATCCCCAACAACAGCTGAGAGTCCCTGGATAAAGACCACTCTAAGTGGAGGAAGAGCATCTGGAGAGCGCTGAGCACCTCGAGTCTCATCGTCGAGAACATGCAGAACACATGCACAGGCAGCGGAAGGAGCGTGTGGCAAACCAGTCCCACCCACCCTTTCCTTCAACCACTGTCTGTCCAACCTGTGACAGAGACTGTAATTCCCGTATTGGACAGTTCAGTCACCTGAGAACTCACTTTTAGAGTGGAAGCAAGTCTTCCTCGATTTCGAGGGACTGCCTATGATGATGATGAATTGCTGTAATCACCGTTAATAACCCCGTTACTTCCTGTTACACACTGAGTTTACAGACTCTCTGGCTTCTCCTGCCCTTTGCGGGACACTTGTTCCGGGTGTAACTTTACAAACTGGGTGAGTTCGCTGATTGCGGGGAGACGGCAGGAGTCTCTGTGGCCCACTGTGAGGATGTGGAAGTGAACATGGTGGGTGGTAATTACGTGACATTTCTGTAAAGGGCAGCGGAGGAGAGGATTGAGAGCTTTCAGTGTGGGACAGAAGTTGTTTAAGGTGAGCCAACACATTCCTGATCCTCCTCTCTTCTTCTGAGGCAGTCCCCCGGAGTCGAGGATGACTTGCTTCCACATCAGCATCGGTCCCGATCAGCGCCGAGGGAGCTCACTGTTCAGCTCCCCTCTGTTGTGCTTCTTGTAACAGAGGTTTCTGTAGTGTGGTGGTTATCACGTCGCTTTACATGTGAAAATTTCCTGGTTCTATCCCAGGCGGGAACATTATGTTTAAACTTGCTGTGGATGAACAATCGGAGGCGAGTTTAGTCTCCTGGCAAAAAAGCAGATGCTGCCTGTGCGGTACCAGAACTGAACACAATCCCCCAAGTGAGGTCTAACCAGGGCTTTGTGTAGCTGCACACAACATCTGTCCCCTTGTGTTCCAGTTATACGAACATAAGAAATAGGAGCAGGAGTAGGCCACACTGCCCCTCGAGCCTACTCCACCATTCAATAAGATCATGGCTGATCTGATCATTCACTCAGCTCCACTTCCCCGCCCGCTCCCCATAACCCCTTATCCCCTTATCATTTAAGAAAGGATCAATTTCTGTCTTAAATATATTCAATGTCCCAGCTTCCACAGCTCTCTGAGGCAGCGAATTCCACAGATTTACAACCCTCTGAGGGAAGAAATTTCTCCCCATCTCAGTTTTAAATGGGCGGCCCCTTATTCTAAGATTGAGTTCTAGTCTCCCCCACCAGTGGAAACATCCTCTCTGCATCCACCTTGTCGAGCCCCCTCATAATCTTATACATTTGGATAAGATCACCACCCATTCTTCTGAATTCCAATGAGTAGAGGCCCAATCTAAACAACCTTTCCTCAGAAGTCAACCCCCTCAACTCCAGAATTGACCAGTGAACCTTCTCTGAACTGCCTCCAGAGCTAGTATATCCTTTCGTAAATATGGAAAACAAAACTGCATGCAGTATTGCAGGTGTTGCCTCACCAATACCCTGTATAACTGGAGCAAGATTTCCCTGCTTTTATACTCCATCCCCTTTGCAATAAAGGCCAAGATTCCACTGGCCTTCCTGCTCACTTGCTGGTGATCGAGTTCACAAGATATGAAGGCCAGCTTAACATTAGTCTTATTTGATTATTTTCTGTACCTGCCCATGACATTTACATAAAAACATGTTGACTCTGTCAAATCATGTTATAATTTTTGAAGTGCCCTGACACCACTTCCTTAACAATGGATGACAGCATTTTCCCGATGACTGATGTCAGACTAACTGTCCTGTAGTTCCCGGTTTTCTCTCTCCCTCCTTTCTTGAATAGCGATGTTACATTTTCTACCTTCCGATCCGCTGGGACTGTTGTAGAATCTGGACATCGTGGTGCAACGCTTACGGGTCTAACTCCCGATCAGGAGGCTGTGTGTTCAAATCAGTTAATTTAGCTGTTGTTCTTCCGGAATTGATATTGTGTTTGCTGTTTCACAATAACCAGACCCTTGCTCTAAAACCTGTCTCACTGTTTCCCCAGGGGCACGTTCATGTTACAATGAACATTCTGAATCAGATGCCTGAAGTACAGTGTGTAAAATGGGATATGGTTTAAAAGTTAACATGCAAAACACAGAACCAATTATTCAATTATCGACTCTCCCTCAGTTAGCATTCTTTCACTGTGCAAAAGAAGCTGATCGGTTAATTAATGAAGTTTGCCCGAGAAAGCGACATAAAATTTAACGATAATGATTCACCCAACGTGGGGCTCAAACCCACAACCCTGAGAATAAGAGCCTCATGCTGTATCTACTGAGCTAGCCAGGATTATGTAAATGACATCTCCCTGTCGGTGATTGCAGCCAGGCGCCAGTTGGTTTTGCCCCATTTCCGGGTGTTTCCCGATCCTGTCTGTCTCTCTGGCTCTGTTCAATCTGTGTGTGGCCACCTCCAGTTTGATTTTGAACGAATACCCGTGTTTGTGTATTCAGTAAAAACAGAAAATGCTGGAAACACTCAGCAGGTCGGGCAGTATCTGTGGAGGTGGGGAAGTGGGAATAATCGATGGGTTTGTTTGTGGCTTTGATCTGTTGCTGGGAAGTGAGGCAGCGCTGCAGGATGCTTTTTTTCGAGGTGTAAGCAGAGGTTTCCGTCGTGTAACGGTTATTACCTTCGCCACACATGTGAAATATCCTCGGTTTGAGCACGGACAGAAACATTGTTTTAGTGAATATTTTTCTGTGGAATACATTTTAAAAAGTCGCCCCAGGTTCCTTGTATCATGAGCGATGGGCATTTTAACTCACTCTCCTAAAATACAGTGTGTGTAAAATCAGATAGGGGATAAAACTTCATCAATGATTAAAGTTCCTTAACTCAGTAAAGTTCAGTTATTGAAGTTTCTTTCGATGCATTGCATAAACATAATTGAGGTGTGTGAGAGGATTAATAATGAGCTTTAATCGTTAATGACCCCATTACTTTATGTTATAGACCCAGGTTACACACTCTCCTGCTTCTGAAAGAGTTGAGATGCGTGTGGGGTGATTGGGGCACATCTTTCCCCACATTACAAGGCTCCATCGGTACTTCATTGACTTTAAATCACTTGGGGATATCCTGAGTTGTTGAAAAGCCACGTAAAAATGCAGTCATTATTTGCAAAAGTTTTAACCGCAAGTTCAAACTTCGCCGGCAAATGGAGGCTCACCCAGAATTTGTTCTGACACCAAGACAAAGTCCTTAAAAGTGGGATTCAGCAGTTCAGCTGCTCGCTTTACATTTCCGTCTGACCTGGTGCTGCAAGTGGAGATGTGTCCGCAGTGTAGCGTTTAACATGTTCACCTCAAACGGGAAAGCTCACCGGGCAGAAATATTTTGTTGGAACTTTCTCCTCAAGCATTTTCAGGGGAGAGATTGTTCTCCAGTGAAACGACATAAGATCATAAGAACATAAGAATTAGGAACAGGAGTCGGCCATTCGGCCCATTTTAATGTTTTCAAAGTGATTTCACCCGGGGACCTTTGGTGTGTTTGGGGAACATGATAACCGCTACACTACAGACACACGGTGGTAGATGTTGTCTTAGGAACATAACCAGAGCTCTAACCAACACAGCTGGCCGATACTTCAGGAGCTGGTTTTACGAGAATAGAATGACGGTGCTATATTTAGGAAGGCTGTGAGAGTGGCAGGAATTGATCTTGTGTTTCCCAAACTTTATACACAGGAACATAGGAACAGGAGGAGACCATTTGGCAGCGAGTGGTTAGGATCCGAATGCGCTGCCTGAAAGGGTGGTGGAGGCAGAATTAATCTTATCTTTCAAAATGGATTTGGATAAGTATCTGAAGGTACAATATCTCAGGAGTACGGGTAAAGGCCGGAGGAGTGGGACTAGCTGAGAGTCGGCACGGGCTCGACAGGCCGAACGGACTACTTCTGTGCTGTAACCGTTCCATGATTCTATATTATGTTTAAACTTGCTGTGGATGAACAATCGGAGGTGAGCTTAGTCTCCTGGTAAAAACGCTGATGCTGTCTGGCCAGCTGAGGTTTCCAGCAATTCTGTTTTTATTTGTTATTTATTCTCCTGGCAAAAGGGCTCCCTTATTCCTTAATTGGTCTTTATTTCACTTCAATAAATAGATATATTTGAGTGAGAGATATTGTTCCAGAGTGTCGCCCACTTCATCTTTTGTTCCCTTTTAAACAGATAAAATGAGGCCGGGGAATAAATACAGAAAACAAAACAGAGGGATACAGACAAGAGGAAGAGAGAAGGGGAAATACTGTCCCCACCCAGAACTAATGCAGAAACCCCTCTGCTGCGCTCGGGGTGGCCACCCGCAGCCTGGATACACTAATGTCCCAACAGCTCATTGACTGTCGGAGTGGGACCGTGCGGCACTTCAGAAGACAGGTTGAAAAAGCAAAGTCACTGATTCAGTCCCAAGTTCACCACCTAGTGGTCATTGTTATCACAGTGTACAACTGAGGTCAGATTATACAAGGGTTACAATGTTGGTTGAATACATGACAATAAGCACTTAAAATTTTAAACCATTCTCCTAAAATACAGTGTGTAAACGAGATAGGGATAAAAGTTCATCACATGTAAAGAGAAAATGAATAATTGAAGCTATCGCTATCCCTCAGTAACCATATTATCATTTCTTTCATTCTGCAAAAGAAAGTTACCGGTAAATTGAAGGTGATTAAATTAATTCATTTTTTTCACATTAGCTGCATTTTGACAATTATATGGACTATTAGTTTAAAAACTGTGTTGCAAATATTATCTCCCTGACCAAGAATTGAACCTGTGTTGCAGTGGATTCAATGAATCATTTGAATGTGATCTCAAGTGGTGTGAATTTAAGATCACAGTTTCTGTAGTGTATGTCGGCACATTTAGTAATGACTCCACAAGGCAGGGTATGATACTTAAACTGTGCAGACCTGTAGTCCTTTCTATGAAGCTCCTCGAGTGATGACACCAAGCTGTGAGCTCCTTTATATACTGGGTTGCAGGTAACCTTTATGCCTCAAGCAGCAGCATCCTCTGGTGTACAGGTAAGGTGTGTACAGTGTAAGAGTACATTCAGTGTTGCATAACAGTGTTGCAGACATCACACAGTAAACAGGCATGCATATACAACAGTTACAATCTGTTTCAGTGTGAATCAAGTGAATTGAAAATGATAATAATGTCATATGCAGCGATAGAACAGTGGTTATCAAGTGGTAAAGATGCCGTGCTCTCGCAGTTATGTCCTGGGTTCAATTCCCACCCTGGGAAGTTGCACTTTTAATTCAAAACCTTATAAAAAAGAGTTCATTTATTTTACAGATCTATATACAAATCATGTATAAAAAGTAAGAATCATTGACTTGAACATCATTAATTAATACATAAATTATTTTGTAATTCTTTAACCATTTATTTTGTCATGACCATGTGAGGAACTTTTATCCCGATTTCATTGGGTTTAATTGTGGTACAAATGATGAACCGGGGGCTGGGTTAAGGAAAGGTTTACGTCGTGTAGCCGTTATCATGTTCACCTCCCACATGAAATGTCCCCTGTTTGAGCCTGAGCGAGTGCTTTATTTTAGAATATATTTGCTGTGAAATAAGTTGAACAAAAGTAGCCCCAGGTTCCTTGTGTGACGAGCAATAAACATTTTAAACCAATCTCCTAAAATACAGGGTGAGAAAAGTCAGATTTATGGATTGAGTCGGCACAACTCGAGCTTTCTGATCCAGAAGATTCGGGGGTTGCGTTAATTTGGGAGTTTGACGACTTTGAAAGGAACATTTTTGACTTGTGCAGCTTCGGTCAGAGAAATGTTTGTGAAAAGATTTTTTCACAGAAAGAGATTCAGAATTACACCTTCTGGCTCAACACTTCTCTCTGGGCAATAAGCTCAGCAGCGGTTTCTGTAGTGTAGCGGTTATCATGTTCGCCTTACACATGAAAAGTTCACGGTTCGAGCCTCCGCGGGAGCATCATTTTAGAATATATTTGATTTGAAATAAATTGAAAAAAGTATGCCAGGATCCTTGTCTTATGAGCAATGCACATTTTAAACCAATTTCATACAATACAGTGTGTGTTAAGTCAGATAGGGTGTAAAATATCATCGATGATTAAAGCTCCTGAAATTATTACAGTTCAGTTATCGACTGTCCCTCGGTGACCATTCCACAAAACAACGCTATCGGTTAATGAATGGAGAGTAAAACAATTAATCACCCCACCTCCCGCAGAGTTTAATTAGTTGCACGTAATTATTTGAAAATAGTTTGAATTAAAAAGTTACTTTCCGAACTCGGGCTCCCTCTGTGAATGCCGAACCACTAAACGAGCAGGATACACATTAAATAATTTAATTCCAGACTTAATATTTTCTTTGCTGTTTCACAATAACCAGACCTATGCTCCAAAATCTGTCTCACCGTTTCCCTGCTGTCAGTCAGAGAAGCACATGGGACTGAATCAGTGACTTTGCTTTTTTGAACTGTCTTCTGAAGCACCGCACAGTCCCACTCCGACAGTCAATGAGCTGTTGGGACGTTAGTGTATCCAGGCTGTGGGTGGCCACCCCGAGCACAGCAGAGGGGTTTCTGTATTAGTTCTGGGTGGGGACAGTATTTCCCCTTCTCTCTTCCTCTTGTCTGTATCCCTCTGCTTTGTTTTCTGTATTTATTCCCCCGGCCTCATTTTATGTGTTTAAAAGGGAACAAAAGATGAAGTGGGCGACACTTTGGAACAATTTCCCTCACTCAAATATATCTATTTAGTAAAGTGAAATAAAGAGCAATTAAAGAATGAGGGAGAAGCCACTGTCGCCCTTTTAACAGGAGAATAAACTCACCCATGGCTGTTCATCCACAGCAAGTTTAAACATAATCTTCCTGCACGGGATCCTTTCGCGTGGAAAGCAAACGTGATAACGGCTCCACTGCGGAAAATTAAAGGGGAACAAGTGTCCCGCAAAGGGCAGGGGAAGGAAGAGAGTCTGTAACCTCGGTTTAATTGTTTGTCAAAGGCTACCTGTCCTGTGTTTATTTCCAGCAGTTTCTGACTTTCACAGGTGGAGATACCGGGGCTGGACCATGTTCCTAAAATACAATGAGGTAGGGATAAAAGTTCCTCACGTACTCAAGGCAAAATAAATGATTGAAGTTCTACAATAGATTAATTTATGATGTTTAAATAAATGAATCTTTTTTCCACATGAGATACATGTAACACTTCCTTATAAGGTTTTAATTTTGATGGAAGTGCAATTTCCCTGGCCGGAAATCGACCCAGGGCCGCGGTGGTGAGAGCGCCGAATCCTAATCACTGGACCACCAGGGAACGCTGCATTGCTGCATCGCTGCATCGTAATGCTTGGTGTCATTATTGTCCTTTTCAATCCACTTGTTTCACACCGAAACACATTGTAACCGTGATCTGAATTTAACGCCACGTCATTCTTTGAAATCACCTTTAAATGATTGGGTAAAACCACCCCTTATACCACTGAAAAACAGTTTCGATTCCAGGTCAGGGCGGTAACTTCTGTAACAGCTTTTTTCAATTCAAAACCTTATAAAATTGACGACATGCAGCTAATATGAAAAAATAAGAATTCATTTAATCACAGTTAAATAACCGATAACCTTTTTCTGGATGAAATAAATAATAATATAGTTACTGAGGGACAGTGGTGTATTTAATCATTCATTTTCTCTTTACATGTGATGAACTTTTATCCCTATCTCATTCACACGCTGTATTTTATGAGAATGGTTGAAGGTTGTAAGTGTTTATGACTCAGTTGTAAAACCATTGATTGTGTGTGTGTCTATTCTTGATAGGAGGAGCACTTGAGACCGAAGTTCCAGTTCTATATATGTATCAATAGAATCAATTTCCACCAGTTCCTTTAAACCCAATAACATAATTTATTTTGAGTGGACTGGATGGAGGAACATGATCCATGTAAAAAATTGTTATCGTTTTACTTGAGCTGAATGCTCATAAAAATATTGGAGTGGGACCTCACTGGATAACAGCACAGCTGGCAATGTTTGCGGAATATATTCGTGCAGCCAAAATGCACAATGACAACCTGGAACTGTGCGGTATCGAATCCTCGGGGAAAAACAATTGGAGATTTTGCTCGTAGGGGGGTTGAATCACCCACTTTTCAGTTACCAGCTGAATGCGCTAAACCATTGCGCCACAAATACACACTGCAAAATATCTAAAACCAGGATGTCAGTCAGTTAAAGCTTCAGATTGCTCCAATTGGGATGGAACTTGTCCGGTCTCAGTTGTACTTTTCCCAAGTAAAGGGTGGGACATTCATTGTGGATGTGTGGAAGCAGTCTGGTCCCGCACACTGCAGACACTTCCATGTCACCACCAACCAGCTCTCCCACAACCGGTGTGATCTACCTTCCAGCCTTCCAGTGCCTTGTCTGTGACGAAGTATGTTTCAAAAGTTTGGGCATTGTTGGTTCCATGGTGTAATGGTGAGCCCTCTGGACTTTGACTCTTGTGATCTGAGTTCAAATCTCAGTGGAACCTAAAATCTTGATGTCTCAGCTGGTGAAAATTTGGGACAAACAAGTGAAAGACACCTGGTGCTGGTGGGCAATTTTGTTGTCTTTTTCATTGATGCTTGATCTACAAGTCTCGTTGTCAAATTGTGTGCTCAACTGTCAGTTATCTGCTACAAATCAGCGGAGGACAAATCACTTTGTTGTCTAATGCTGCCTTTGCCTGCACAATGTGTGCTGAGATTATCTGTGCAATATGCATTCCGCAGGATGAATAAAAGCAATGCTTTTTGAAATGCAGGCACTGCATGTTTTGCACTCGACAAAACGTTGCATTTTCTTTTCATTAATTTTACATGAATGCATTGCAATGCCAACGCACTTTTTACGTGGCAAGATCGATAATTAGCAGAGCGTAATGAAGAGATCGCAAAGTTTCTGTTTAAAGAATGGACTCAGTCGAGAATATTTTGTGGATTTTATTTTTCTGAGGCTATTTTTCCTGTGCTGGGATCAACCTGCGCAGATATGTGAAAAAGCTGGTTTTGTTAAAACTCCAGAGACCGCATGGAAGTTAGCTGGGACAAAAGACCTGTCAGTCATCCATTGACAAAAGAGCTGTCGGCCAGGAAGGGGGGCCACTGACAAAGCCACTCTAATTTGTAAAAGCACTTCTCACCTCCATCTCAGAAGGAGACACAGAACAATGAACCCACCAGCCTGGCCAGCCAAGGAGGAGCTGGGTCTTTCCCAACACAAAGGCTCAGAGAGATGCCCAGACTAAGGGCCATCAGCCCAATGCATGGGTGGGATGGCCCATCACTGACTAAGTACCCGTGCTTAGAAACAAAGGGGTTTTAAAGATTGGCGGGAAAGATAGGGGTAGCAAGACTCCCAGAAAGACAGGGTCCTTTCCACTTTATTTTTAGCTTGGAGCTTGGTGTGAAGCTTGGAGCTTGCAGCTTGCAGCTTGTGTCTAGAGAGAGCCCCCTCTCCCTCTTGCTCTCGCTCCACCGATCGATGTACCAGAGGAAGGGGCCGCAGTACTGCAGAAGAAGCCACCGAGACTGAAGACCAGGCAGTGACTTCCCACAGCTGAGCTGAGCAAGGAAACGGGCTGCGTGTGGTGGTGAACATGGTCGCGAGTGTCCCAAGCCAGTAACCAGATATCCCAGGCCAGCTGGGTAAGGGCTCAGGGTTTTCTCAGAAGTGAAGCTTTTCAGGGCTATTCTGGGGAGGGTAATTCATTGGTAGGGGTGGGGTTAGAATCCACCAGGGAATTACTGCGTGTTACTAGGTTCATTTCTGTACTGTATGTATGTTGTTTGTAACCTGGATTTTATTCTCCACAGAGACATTTCGTTTAGCAGTGCATGTTTTAGCCAATGTATGTTTGACCAAATAAATATACTACGATTTATCACCGAAGCATCCCTTTCCGTGACTCATTTAATTTACACTCTGAATAATAATTCCCGGATCTAGAACTTTCGTAAGGTGGGGGCGATTCAAACCGTCCGTATGGCAATTGGGCGAGGATCACAAACACTTACAATATTTACGAAAGGATATACTTGCTTTGGAGGCAGTTCAGAGAAGGTTCACTAGGTTGATTCCGGAGATGAGTGGTTGACTTATGAGAAAAGGTTGAGTAGGTTGGGCCTCTACTCATTGGAATTCAGAAGAATGAGAGGTGATCTTATCGAAACGCATAAGGTAATGAGGGAGCTTGACAAGGTGGATGCAGAGAGGATGGTTCCACTGATAGGGGAGACTAGAACTAGGGGGCATAATCTCAGAATAAGAGGCCGCCCATTTAAATCTGAGATGAGGAGTTATTTCTTCTCTCAGCAGGTTGTAAATCTGTGGAACTCACTGCATCAGAAAGCTGATAAAGCCATGATACTGAAAAATTTAAGACAGAGATAGCTTCTTAACCGATAAGGGAATAAAGCTTATGGGGAAAGGGCAGGAAGGTGGACTTGAGTCCATGATCGGATCAGCCATGATCGTATTAAATGGCGGAGCAGGCTCGAGGGGCCTTATGGCCTACTCCTGCTCCTAGTTCTTAAGTTCTTATGTTCTTAATAGCGACACACAAAAAAATGCTTTTATAATGGTTGCACCTTATCTCCACGTTTGTCAAACAGTTGGCTCGTTGATCAAGGGCTATGATTCTCGGCAAGGGATTGTGAATTGAAATTTACGAAGGGTCCTGGAGGAACCCTTATATTGCTCGCAAATGTTGAAATTGCCGAGAACTTTTGCAAAGAAGGACTTGCATTTCTGCAGCGCCTTTCAGGAACTCATGATGTCCCAAAGCGCTTTACAGACGTTGAGTTATGTTTGAAGTGTTGTAGTGTGGGGATAGATGTGCCCAGATCACCAAACATGAACCTCAACTCTTTGCGAAGGAGTTCGGTGCAAATAATCAGGTGCCTCAGGGACTTGGACTTTCTTTGAATAAGTTCTGCTTGTACCTGCATTCAAGCTTGAAACAGCAACTGGGCTTCCATCTCACGGGAGCAGCGTGTAGCGGTTAGTGAGCATGTGACGAGGTTTGGGGTTGATGTGCGTCACTTTCAATCTTTGAAATTTCACCAAGCAAAGAAATGGTGAATCCAACTGTCCCTGTAAGCATTTAGTTCTCTTTTAATCACAGGAATATCCTCAGTCAGGAGCTGAAAAGGAATTAAAACCTACTACCGGCTTCGGGACAATCAGAATACTTCGTCACAGACAAGACACCTTTTAAAAAAGGAGGGAGAGAGAAAGCGGGTAATTTTACACCGGTTAGCCTGACATCAGTAGTGGTGAACATGCTGGAATCAATCATTAATGATGAAATAGCAGCGCATTTGGAAAGCAGTGACAGGATCGGACCGAGTCAGCATGGATTTATGAAAGGGAAATCATACTTGATGAATCTTCTAGAATTTTTTGAGGATGCAACTAGGAGAGTGGACAAGGGAGAACCAGTGGATGTGGTGTATTTGGACTTTCAAAAGGCTTTTGACAAGGTCCCGCACAAGAGATTGGTGTACAAAATTGGTATTGGGGGTAATGTACTGGTGTGGATAGAGAAGTGGTTGGCAGACAGGAAGCAGAGAGTCAGGATAAACGGGTCCTTTTTAGAATAGCAGGCAGTTACTAGTGGGGTGCCGCAGGGCTCAGTGCTGGGACCCCAGCTCTTTACAATATACATTAACGATTTGGATGAAGGAATAGGGTTTAATATCTCCAAGTTTGCGGATGACACTCTACTGGGTGGTGGTGTGAGCTGTGAGGAGGACGCTAAGAGGCTGCAGGGTGACTTGGACAGATTAGGTGAGTGGGCAAATACAATGGCAGATGCAGTATAAAGTGGATAAATGTGAGGTTATCCTTTTTGGGGGCAAAAACACGAAGGCAGAATATTATCTGAATGGCGGCAGACTTGAAAAAGGAGATGTGCAACAAGACCTGGGTGTCATGGTTCATCAGTCATTGAAAGTGGGCACGCAGGTACAGCAGGCGGTAAAGAAGGCAAATGGTATATTGGTCTTCATAGCTAGGGGATTTAAATATAGGAGCAGGGAGGACTTACTGCAGTTGTACAGGGCCTTAGTGAGGCCTCACCTGGAATATTGTGTTCAGTTTTGGTCTTCTATTCTGAGGAAGGACATTCTTGCTATTGACAGAGTGCAGCGAAGGTTCAACAGTCTGATTCCAGGGATGGCTGGGCTTTCATAGGAGGAGAGACTGGATCAACTGGGCCTTTATTCAATGGCGTTTAGTAGGATGAGAGGGGATCTCATAGAAACATATACGATTCTGACGGGACTGGACAGGTTAGATGCGGGGAGAATGTTCTCGATGTTGGGGAAGTCCAGAACCAGGGGACATAGTCTTAGGATAAGGGGTAAGCCATTTAGGACTAAGATGAGGAGAAACCTCTTCACTCAGAGAGCTGTTGACCTGTGGAATTCCCTGCCGCAGAGAGTTGTTGATGCCACTTCATTGGATGTATTCAAGAGGGATTTAGATATGGGCCTTACAGTTAAGGGGCTCAAATGTTATTGAGAGAAAGCAGGATAGGGGTACTGAAGCAATGATCAGCCATGATCTTATTGAATGGCGGTGCAGGCTCGAAGGAACGAATGGCCTACTCCTGCATCTATTTGCTATGTTTCTATGTTTCTAAGGCTGGAAGGTAGATCACACCGGTTGTGGGAGAGCTGGTTGGCGGTGACATGGAAGTGTCTGCAGTGTGCGGGACCAGACTGCTTCCACAAATCCACAATGAATGTCCCACCCTTTATTTTGGAAAAGTACAACTGAGAGTGGACAAGTTCCATCCCGGTCGGAGCAATCTGAAGCTTTAACTGACTGACACCCTGGTTTTGGATGTCTTACAACGTCATCATCCATCAGTCTCTGTGGCGCAATGGGTTAGTGTGTTCGGCTGTTAACCGAAAGGTTGGTGTTCGAGCCCACCCAGGGACGAAGCCTTTAACTGTTTTTCCCGGATGATTTGGTGCCGTACAGTTCCAGGTTGTCATTGTGCATTTTGGCTCCACGAATATATTCCACAAACATTGCCAGCTGTGCTGTTATCCAGTGAGTTCCCACTCCAATACTTTTATGAGAAGTCAGTTCAAGTAAAACGATAAAAAAATTTTACATGGATCGTGTTCCTCCCTCCAGCCCACTAGCAATAAATTGTTTTATTGGGTTTAAAGAAACTGGTGGAAATTGATTCTATTGATACATATAGAGAACTGGAACTTTGGTCTCAAGTGCTCCTCGTATCAAGAATAGACACACACACAATCAATGGTTTTACAACTGAGTCATAAACACGTACAATTTTAAACCTGTCTCATAACATACAGCGTGTAAATGAGATAGGGATAAAAGTTCATCACATGTAAAGAGAAAATGAATGATTGAAGATACCACTGTCCCTCAGTAACTATATTATTATTTATTTTATTCTGAAAAAGGTTATTGGTTTGTTAACGGTGATTAAATGAATTCTTATTTTTTCTCAATAGTTCCATGTCATCAATTTTATCAGGTTTTGAATTTAAAAACAGTGTTACAAAAGTTACCGTCCTGACCTTGAATCGAAGCTGTTTTTCGGTGGTATAAGGAGTGGTTTTACCCAATCATTTAAAGGTGATTTCAAAGAATCACGTGACGTTAAATTCAGATCACGGTTGCAATGTGTTTCGGTGTGAAACAAGTGGATTGAAAAGGACAATAATGACACCAAGCATTACGATGCAGCGATGCAGCAATGCAGCGTTCCCTGGTGGTCCAGTGATTAGGATTCGGCGCTCTCACCACCGCGGCCCTGTGTCGATTTCCGGCCAGGGAAATTGCACTTCCATCAAAATTAAAACCTTATAAGAAAGAGTTACATGTATCTCATGTGGAAAAAAAGATTCATTGATTTAAACATCATTATTTAATCAATTATAGAACTTCAAACATTTATTTTGTCCTGAGTACATGAGGAACTTTTATCCCGACCTCATTGTATTTTAGGAGCATGGTCCAGCCCCGGTATCTCCACCTGTGAAAGTAGGAAACTGCTGGAAATACACAACAGGACGGGTAGCCTTTGACAAACAATTAAACCCAGGTTACAGACTCTCTTCCTTCCCCTGCCCTTTGCGGGACATTTGTTCCCCTTTAATTTTACAGACTGACTGAGTTCACTAACCGCGGGGAGAGAGTAGGTGTCTCCGCGGCCCCACTGTGCTAACATGGAAGATAACACGATGGGGATGTGGGGTGGTGGGTGGAGATCAGTGACATGTTTGTGTAAAGGGCAGCGGAGGAGAAGGATTGACAGCTGTCAGTGAGGGACAGAAGTTGTTTAAGGTGAGCCAACACATTCCCGATCAGCACAGAAGGCATTCACTGGTCAGCTGCCCTCTGCTGTACTTCTGGTCAGAGCGGTTTCCGCAGTGGAGCCGTTATCACGTTTGCTTTCCACGTGAAAGGATCCCGTGCAGGAAGATTATGTTTAAACTTGCTGTGGATGAACAGTCATGGGCGAGTTTATTCTCCTGTCAAAAGGGCGACAGTGGCTTCTCCCTTATTCTTTAATTGCTCTTTATTTCATTTCAGTCAATAGATATATTTGAGTGAGAGAAATTGTTCCAGAGTGTCGCCCACTTCATCTTTTGTTCCCTTTTAAACAGATAAAATGAGGCCGGGGAATAAATACAGGAAACAAAACAGAGGGATATAGACAAGAGGAAGAGAGAAGAGGAAATACTGTCCCCACCCAGAACTAATGCAGAAACCCCTCTGCTGCGCTCGGGGTGGCCACCCGCAGCCTGGATACACTAACGTCCCAACAGCTCATTGACTGTCGGAGTGGGACTGTGCGGCGCTTCAGAAGACAGGTCGAAAAAGCAAAGTCACTGATTCAGTCCCATGTGCTTCTCTGACTGACACCGGGGAAACGGTGAGACAGATTTTGGAGCATAGGTCTGGTTATTGTAAAACAGCAAAGAAAATATTCAGTCCGGAATTAAATTATTTAATGTGTATCCTGCTCGTTTAGTGGTTAGGCATTCACAGAGGGAGCCCGAGTTCGGAAAGTAACTTTTTAATTCAAGCTATTTTCAAATAATTACATGCAACTAATTAAACTCTGCAGGAGGCGGGGTGATTAATTGTTTTACTCACCATTCATTAACCGATAGAGTGGTTTTGCGGAATGGTCATCGACGGACAGTCGATTACTGAACTGTAATAATTTCAGGAGCTTTTATCATATATGATATTTTGCACCCTATCTGACTGAACACACTCTGTATTTTATGAGATTGGTTTAAAATGTTCACTGCTCATAAGACAAGGAACCTGGGGCTACTTTTGTTCAATTTATTTCACAGCAATTATATTCTAAAATGATGTTTCTGCCCGGTCTCGAAATGGGTCTTTTTGTCTGTGAAATGAACATGATAACCGGTACACTACAGAAACCGCTGCTTAGTTCCCACCCCAGAGAGAAGCGTTAAGCCAGAAGGTGTAATTCTGAATCCCTTTCTGTGAAAAAATCTTTTCACAAACATTTCTCTGACCGAAGCTGCACAAGTCAAAAATGTTCCTTTCAAAGTCGTCAAACTCCCAAATTAACGCACCCCCCGAATCTTCTGGATCAGAAAGCTCGAGTTGTGCCGACTCAATCTATATATCTAACTTTGCACACCCTATATTTTAGGAGATTGGTTTAAAATGTCCATTGCTCATAAGACAAGGAACCTGGGGCTACTTTTGTTCAATTTATTTCACAGCAAACATATTCTAAAATAAAGCACGCGCCCAGGCTCAAACCGGGGGCATTTCGTGTGGGAGGTGAACATGATAACCGCTACACTACATAAACCTTTCCTTAACCCAGCCCCAGGTTCGTCATTTGTACCAAAATTAAACCCAATAAGATCAGGATAAAAGTTGCTCACATGCTCATGGCAAAATAAATGGTTGAATATTTACAAAATAATTTATGTATTAATTAATGATGTTCAAGTCAATGATTCTTATATTTTATACATGATTTGCATATAGATCTGTAAAATAAATGAACTCTTTTTTTTTTATAAGGTTTTGAATTAAAAGTACAACTTCCCAAGGTGGGAATTGAACCCAGGACATAACTTTGAGAGCATGGAATCATTGCCACGAGACAACCAGGGACCGATATACCATTTTATTGCTGCATCGTTATAGTTTATGACATTATTATCATTTTCAGTTCACTTGATTCACACCGAAACAGATTGTAACTGTTGTGTATGCATGCCTGTTTACTGTGTGATGTCTGTAACACTGCTATGCAACACTGAATGTACTCTTACACTGTACACACCTGACCTACACCAGAGGATGCTGCTGCTTGAGACCAAAAGGTTACCTGCAACCCAGTATATAAAGGAGCTCACAGCTTGGTGTCCTCACTTGAGGAGCTTCAAATAAAGGACTACACGTCTACACAGTTTAAGTATCATACCCTGCCTGGTGGAGCCATTATTAAAGGTGCCGACAGTAAACGTGATCTGAAATTCACGCCACTTGAGATCACATTCAAATGATTCACTGAATCCACCCCTTGTACCACCGCAACACAGGTTCGATTCTTGGTCAGGGAGATAATATTTACAACACAGTTTTCAAACTAATAGCCCAATATCATTGATGACATGCAGCTAATGTGAAAAAAATGAATTCATTTAACCACCTTCAATTAACCGATAACTTTCTTTTGCAGAATGAAATAAATGATAATATGGTTACTGAGGGATAGTGGTAGCTTCAATCATTAATTTTCTCTTTACATGTGATGAACTTTTATCCCTATCTCATTTACACACTGTATTTTAGGAGAATGATTTAAAATTTTAAGTGCTATTGTCATGTATCCAACCAGCATTGTAACCCTTGTATAATCTGACCTCATTTGTACACTGTGAGAACAATGACCACTAGGTGGTGAACTTGTGGGAGACACTCCGAACCTGGACCTTCAGGTATAAAAGGGGAAGCTCCACCCACTTTCATCACTTGAGTGCGAAGGAATAAAGGACAGGCCACAGACTGACCTTCTCTCAAGCATGGGCCTCGTGTGCATTTATACTGTATAGTAAGGACGTATCAATGGCGACGAGAAATTGGGATTTAAACCATGCGAGCATGGCCGCTAGCAGAATAGACGAGAGGTACTGTGTTAAGGAATGGTTGGAACAGAGAATCAACATTGTTAAAGCAGCACACAGTTCTCCAGGCAGACAAGGGCAATCGGGCATGCCCCAACATGTAGTCGAACCCAGAGGGGGAGTTCGACAGAGATAATGGCAAGCTGAATGGCGATTCACACCATTGCAAGGGACAATGTGGCTAGTAATGGGGCCATCAACACATGTTAATGGCACACTCAAGGACAGTCACAGGGGTATTCAGGACGATCGACTGGCAAGGGACCTTTTGTTTCCAACAACAGCTCATGTTGGAGGCATGGAGGCACACACTCAGCCGGAGATTGCAGATATGAGCAAAATACCTACAGAAATTGCAGAAATGAATGCTGGGGGAAATCGCTGGAAGCTGAAGTTCAGTGAGTTCATGTGGAGCACGTATACAGTTCATACACTAGGACGCCACCGATAATGATGAAAGTGCTCCTCAGTGGCATCCCAGTATCAATGGAGCTAGACACGGGGGCCAGCCAGTCCCTGATGGGTATCAAATAGTATGAAAAGTTGTGGGTGTCCAAGGCCAGGAGGGCCAAAATTATCACCGAATGACGCACAGCTACGGACATACACCAAGGAGATCATTCCGGTGCTAGGCAGAGCCACAGTAGTCGTGACCCACAAAGATTCGGAGAACAGGTTGCCACTCTGGGTTGTCCCGGGGGACGGTCCGCACTACTGGGGAGGAGTTGGCTTGCTGTCATGAACTGGAAATGGGGCAATGTCAATGCAATTTCCTCTGTGGAGCGAGTATCAATGCTCATAGATCCTGCACAAATTTGACTCATTATTTCAACCCAGCATTGGCACTTTGATGGGGGCCAAGGTAGTGATTCACATAAACCCAGACGCCAGGCCAGTACACCACAAGGCCAGAGCGGTGCCGTACATGATGCGGGAAAAGATAGAAGGCGAATTGGACCGCCTGCTGAGGGAAGGCATCATCTTGCCAGTCGAATTCAGTGACTGGGCGAGCCCGATTGTACCGGATGGGTGCGTCAGGATATATGGTGATTACAAGGCCACCATCAATCGGGTGTCACTCCAAGACCAGTACCCACTACCGAGAGCGGAGGACCTCTTTGCGACGCTATCCGGTGGCAAACTTTTTTCAAAATTGGACCTGACCTCAGCTTACATGACCCAGGAGCTGGCGAGAGAGTTGAAGAAGCTGACCACTATCACGACACACAAGGGATTGTTTGAGTCCAACAGATGTCCGTTCAGGATTCGCTTGGCCGCCGCAATCTTCCAACGAAACATGGAAAGCCTCCTCAAGTCGATTCCAGGGATGGTGGTTTTTCAGGACGAAATCCTCATCACGGGTTCCGATACTGAAGAACACCTCTGCAACCTAGAGGAGGTGCTACGCAGACTGGACCGGGTAGGGCTGCGACTGAAAAAGGCGAAGTGTGTCTTCCTAGCTCCAGAGGTAGAATTCCTGGGGATGAGGGTAGGAGTAGACGGGATCAGCCCTACTGCATCCAAGACGGAAGTGATCCAGAGAGCACCCAGACCCCGTAACACGACGGAGCTGCGTTTGTTCCTGGGGCTCCTGAACTATTTTGGAAACTTTCTTCCAAAATTGAGCACGCTGCTAGAGCCGCTACACGTGCTCCTACGCAAAGGTCGCGAATGGGTCTGGGGGGACAGCCAGGAAAGGGCTTTTAATAGAGCACACAATTTGTTATGTTCCAACAATCTGTTCACACAATACGACCCATGTATGAAACTTGTGTTAACGTGCGATGCGTCGTCCTGTGGTGTCGGGTGTGTGTTGCAGCATGTCAATGCCAAGGGTCAGTTACAGCTGGTAGCTTATGCCTCCAGAAGTCTGTCCCAGGCAGAAAGGGGCTACGGGATGGTAGAAAAGGAGGCGCTCGCATGTGTATATGCGGTAAAGAAAATGCACCAGTACCTGTTTGGCAGGAAATTTGAGCTGGAGACAGATCACAGACCCCTAACGTCCCTTTTGGCCGACAACAAGGCCATAAATGCAAACGCATCGGCCCGCATACAGAAGTGGGCACTCACGTTTGCCGCCTATGAATATACAATTTGGCACAGACCGGGTACCGAAAACTGCGATGATGCACTCAACAGGCTCCCACTAGCCACCACTGAGGGGGCTACCGAGCATGCTGCTGAGATGGTCATGGCTGTTGAAGCTTTCAGAAGCAAAGGCTCACCCGTGACAGCCCGTCAGATTAATGTCTGGACAAATAAAGACACGCTATTGTCCCTAGTCAAGAAATGTGTCCTGAATGGGGACTGGGCAGCCACGTACAGGGCATGCCCTGAGGAATTTAAACCTTTTCACAGATGCAAGGATGAACTTTCGATTCAGGCCGATTGCCTACTGTGGGGAAATCGCGTAGTCATGCCCCAGATGGGCAGAGAGGTGTTCATCAGAGAACTGCACAATGGGCACCCGGGCATTGTCACGATGAAGGCAATTGCCAGGTCACACGTTTGGTGGCCAAGGATAGATGCAGATCTGAAACTTTGTGTTCGCAGGTGCAACACGTGTGCCCAGCTGGGCAATGCGCCCAGGGAAGCCCCCCTTAGCCCCTGGCCATGGCCCGTCAAGCCTTGGTCATGCATTCATGTGGACTACGCAGGTCCTTTCATTGGAAAAATGTTTTAGGTTGTCGTAGACGCTCACTCCAAATGGATCGATAGAAGGTCTACGGGCAATGTTCACCGCCCACGGTCTACCGGACATCTTGGCCAGTGACAATGGCCCGTGCTTCACAAGCACTGAGTTCCAGGACTTCATGGTAGGCAATGGAATTAACCATGTCAGAACGGCACCGTTCAAGCCAGCCTCAAACAGCCAGGCAGAACGAAAAGTGCAGATAATCAAACAGGGGATGCTCAGAATCCAAGGGGGTTCCCTACAAAGCCACTTATCATGCTTCCTGTTGGCCAATAGATCCCGACCACACTCGCTCACAGGGGTTCCACCCGCAGAGCTGTGAATGAAAAGGATGCTCAAAACCCGGTTATCCCTTGTACACTCCACCATGAAAGAAATTGTTGAGAGCGGCGCCAGTCACAATATAACTACCATGACAGGAATGCGAGGGCGCGATGTATTGGTGTAAATGACCCTGTTTTTGTCCACAACTATGCTGCAGGACCTAAATGGCTCACAGGCACTGTGATTGCCAAAGAGGGAAATAGGATTCTGGTAGTTAAACTGACCAATCTGCTGCAAACACGTGGATCAAACAAAAAGGAGGTTCAGCAACCCCATAGAAGAAGCAGAGGAAGAACATGATATAGAGTTCACTCCACCACAGGTGACCGAACACAGGAACCAAAGGGAGGAGAGCCCAGTCACTGTGGGCAGTCCGGATAGGCCTGAGTACTGCAAACAGCAGACACACAGGCCAGCGCCCAACAACCGAAGCCTCAACTCAGGTGCTCTACAAGAGAGCGTAAACTACCAGAGAGACTCAACCTGTGATCCCAATAAGACTTTGGGGTGGAGGTGATGTCATGTATTCAACCAGCATTGTAACCCATGTATAAACTGACAAGTTGTACACTGTGAGAACAATGACCACTAGGTGGTGAACTTGTGGGAGACACTCCTAACCTGGACCTTCAGATATAGAAGGGGAAGCTCCACCCATCACTTGAGTGCTAAGGAATAAAGGACAGGTCACAGACTGACCTTCTCTCAAGCATGGGCCTCGTGTGCATTTATACTGTACAGTAAGGATGTATCACTTATGACTCCAGGAACCCGGTGCAACTTTTGTTAAAATTAACAGGACCCGCTATTTCACAGAAAAAATCTTCTCCAACATAATGTTTTTAGATCATGCCCCGGCCGATCATTCTTCGGTGCAAAGTGGATGAACTGACCCTTCCCCACATTGAACACCAGTAATCACAGTCAAGAAGATATTTAATCGAGGTTTTCAGAATTATGGGGAAACTGCTTCCACGGGCAGGAGTGTCGGTAACCAGAGGACACAGACATAAGATAATTGGTAAAAGGAAAAATCCGGGACGGGGGATGTGGGGTGAGGAGATGTATTTTTACCTGCTCCTGATCCTTACATGTTTATGATCTTATGACCTTTCACAGGAGAACAATCTCGCCCCTGAGCATGCATGAGGAGAAAGCTCCAGAAAATATTCCCGCCCGGTGAGCTTTCGCGTGTGAGGCGAACGTGTTAACCGCTACACTGCGGAAACATCTCCACTTTCAGCACCAGGTCAGACGGAAATGTTAAGCGAGCAGGTGAACTGCTGAATCCCACTTTTAAGGAGTTGGTCGTGGTGCCAAGCAAATGGGTTTTGCTCAATGACTGTAATGAAGAAGTGGGATTTGAACCCACACTTCCAGAAAAAACTGCAAACTGAACACAGCACCTGAGACCGCTCGGCCATCCTGACTATTTAATGCTGTATGTGGCCATCTGCAGGTTGATTTTGAACTTGTGTGTCCTGTCACATGAAATAAATGAGGGCAACAGGCGTATCTCTGCCTGACACCGGGGAAACAGTGAGACAGACCTTGGAGCAAGGGTCTGGTTATTGCAAAACAGCAAAGAAAATATTAATTCCGGAATTATCCAAAAGCAATGTGACCCCGACGTGAAATAATCAGGGGCTCAGTTTTGCCAGTATTTTCACAACTTAATGTTGCAATGTGAAACAATGCAGGAAATCAGTGGTGAAGATAAAATCCCACGGTGCTCATTTTCAGATTCAACACAGTACGATTTGAAATAAAGTGAAAGAATTTTACAGTGAAAAGATTTGGAAGTGTTACTTGTATTTGTGTCTTTAATTAAAGTTTGTGGCTTCTGACTCCCGTTCATGCCTCTGCTGAATAAGAAAGGAGGGTTTGACGTTGACCAGACTGCACTGCCCCTGATATTTGTGAGCTCATCCTTTATATTCAGTGGTTTCTCGCCCTTTGATGGGCTGCAGTGTAGCGGATATCACATTGGCCTCACACACGAAAGGTCCCCGGTGGATCCGTTTTCTCTCACTGAAAGTTATCTCTTTATTGAAGTGAAATAAAGAGCAATTCAGGAATAAGGGAGCCCTTTTGCCAGGAGAATAAATAGCAAATAAAAACAGCAAATGCTGGAAATCTCAGCAGGTCAGGCATCATTTGCCAGGAGACTAAACTTGCCTCCGATTCTTCATCCACAGTAAGTTTAGGGAAATTCCAACGTCCTGGGCCCGTACAAAGTTTCTACGGATTGCGGGATTTACGCATATCTTGCCCAGCAAATAGCCTCAAAAAACTTGCAGCTGAAAAAGCAAGCACACAGCGTAATTTTACAGGCACAAGTGTTTAAAAACACTCATAACCACAATAAAATAAAATAAACACAATGTATTGTGAAAAACTCTGCCAACTAAGGTAAGTTTATTTTTAACCCGAATTACAAAGCTTAAAAAAAATTGGAACAATCTTGTTTTTTTCTAATGCGTTTATTAACTTTAATTTCAATTAATTTTAATTATGTGATGTCTGTTTTTTATTATTTCTCAGTGTGTGTGTGTTTTTTGTTCTCATGAATAGCACTGAGAACTTGTAGGTCCGCGAGTCCCATTGCTATTAATGGGAAAGCTGTGGAATACGTACCTGATTGGCTGAGCAGTCACACGTGGGATCCCTCCGGACAAGAGCGTGCTTCGCAGCGCGGGAAGAGAAGGCCTCCCCAGCGGAATCCACGGTGCCTCCTAGACCACCAGGTAGGCTCGTAAAACATCTCCGGTCGGAAGGGAATTGTCCGCGGGAAGCCTCCAACCGGAATTTTTGGGCTAATATTCCCACCCGGATTGTTTTGCAGACTTACAGTCGAGACTTCAAAAACTGAACTGGAATAATTTCAGGAGCTTTAATCATCGATGACATTTTACACCCTATCTGACTTAACACACTCTGTATTTTATCAGATTGGTTTAAAATGTTCATTGCTCATAAGACAAGGAACCTGGGGTACTTATGTTCAACTTATTTCACAGCAAATATATTCTAAAATGATGTTTCCGCCCAGGATTGAGCCAGGGACCTTTTGTGCGTGAGACTAACATGATAACTGCTACACTACGGAAACCCCTGTTTAACTTCCTGCCCAGAGAGAAGTGTTAAGCCAGAAGGTGTAATTCTGAATCCCTTTCCGTGAAAAAATCTTTTCACAAACATTTCTCTGACCGAAGCTGCACAAGTCAAAAGTGTTCCTTTCAAAGTCGTTAAACTCCCAAATTTCCGTGCCCCCTGAATCTTCTGAATCAGAAAGCTCTCGATAACAAATAAAAACAGAATTGCTGGAAATCTCAACTGGTCAGACAGCATCAGCGTTTTTACCAGGAGACTAAGCTCGCCTCTGATTGTTCATCCACAGCACGTTTAAACATAATATAGAATCATGGAACGGTTACAGCACGGAAGTAGTCCGTTCGGCCTGTCGAGCCCGTGCCGACTCTCAGCTAGTCCCACTCCTCCGGCCTTTACCCGTACCCCTGAGATATTGTTCCTTCAGATACTTATCCAAATCCATTTTGAAAGATAAGATTAATTCTGCCTCTGCCACCCTTTCAGGCAGCGCATTCCGGATCTTAACCACTCACTGCCAAATGGTCTCTTCCTGTTCCCATGTTCCTGTGTATAAAGTCTGGGAAACACGAGATCAATTCCTGCCACTCTCACAGCCTTCCTAAATATAGCACCGTCATTCTATTCTCGTAAAACCAGCTCCTGAAGTATTGGCCAGCTGTGTTGGTTTGAGCTCTGGTTATGTTCCTAAGACAACATCTACCACCGTGTGTCTGTAGTGTAGCGGTTATCATGTTCCCCAAACACACCAAAGGTCCCCGGGTGGAATCATTTTGAAAAAATTAAAATGGACCGAATGGCCGACTCCTGTTCCTAATTCTTATGTTCTTATGATCTTATGTCCTTTCACTGGAGAACAATCTCTCCCCTGAACATGCATGAGGAGAAAGTTCCAACAAAATATTCCCACCTGGGGAGCTTACCCGTGTGAGGCGAAAGTGTTAAACGCTACACTGCGGACACATCTCCACTTGCAGCACCAGGTCAGACGGAAATGTTAAGCAAGCAGCTGAACTGCTGAATCCCACTTTTAAGGACTTTGTCGTGGTGTCAGAACAAATTCTGGGTGAGCCTCCATTTGCCGGCGAAGTTTGAACTTGCGGTTAGAACTTTTGCAAAGAATGACTTGCATTTTTACGTGGCCCTTCAACAACTCAGGATATCCCCAAGTGATTTAAAGTCAATGAAGTACCGATGGAGCCTTGTAATGTGGGGAAAGATGTGCCCCAATCACCCCACATGCATCTCAACTCTTTCCGAAGCAAGAGAGTGTGTAACCTGGGTCTATAATATAAAGTAATGGGATCATTAACGATTAAAGCCCATTATTAATCCTCTCACACACCTCAATGATATTTATGCAATGAATTGATGAAAATTTCAATAACTGAACTTTACTGAGTTAAGGAACTTTAATCATTGATGAAGTTTTATCCCCTATCTGATTTTACACACACTGTATTTTAGAAGAGTGAGTTAAAATGTTCCTCGCTCATGATACAAGGAACCTGGGGCTACTTTTTAAAATGTATTCCACAGAAAAATATTCTCCAAAATAATGTTTCTGACGGTGCTCAAACCGGGGATATTTCACATGTGCGGCGAAGGTGATAACCGTTACATGATGGAAACCTCTGCTTACACCTCGAAAAAAAGCATCCTGCAGTGCTGCCTCACTTCCCAGCAGCAGATCAAAGCCGCAAACAAACCCATCGATTATTCCCACTTCCCCACCTCCACAGATACTGCCTGACCTGCTGAGTGTTTCCAGCATTTTCTGTTTTTACTGAATACACAAACACAGGTATTTGTTCAAAATCAAACTGGAGGTGGCCACACACAGATTGAACAGAGCCAGAGAGACAGACAGGATCGGGAAACACCCGGAAATGGGGCGAAACCAACAGGCGCCTGGCTGCAATCACCGACAGGGACGTGTGATTTACATAATCCTGGCTAGCTCAGTAGAAAAAGCATGAGGCTCTTAATCTCACTATTGTGGGTTTGAGCTCCATGTTGGGCGAATCATTATCGTTAAATTTTATGTCGCTTTCTCGGGCAAACTTTATTAATTAACCGATCAGCTTGTTTTGCACAGAGAAAGTAATGTTAACTGAGGGAAAGTCGATAATTGAATAATTGGTTCTGTGTTTTGCATGTTAACTGTTAAACCATATCCCATTTTACACACTGTACTTCAGGCATCTGATTCAGAATGTTCATTGTAACATGAATGTGCCCCTGGGGAAACAGTGAGACAGGTTTTAGAGCAAGGGTCTGGTTATTGTGAAACAGCAAACACAATATCAATTCCGGAAGAACAACAGCTAAATTAACTGATTTGAACACACAGCCTCCTGATCGGGAGTTAGACCCGTAAGCGTTGCACCACGATGTCCAGATTCTACAACAGTCCCAGCGGATCGGAAGGTAGAAAATGTAACATCGCTAGTCAAGAAAGGAGGGAGAGAGAAAACCGGGAACTACAGGACAGTTAGTCTGACATCAGTCATCGGGAAAATGCTGTAATCCATTGTTAAGGAAGTGGTGTCAGAGCACTTCGAAAATTATAACATGATTCGACAAAGTCAACATGGTTTTATGTAAATGTCATGGGCAGGTACAGAAAATAATCAAATAAGACTAATGTTAAGCTGGCCTTCATATCTCGCGAACTAGATCACCAGCAAGTGATCAGGAAGGCCAATGGAATCTTGGCCTTTATTGTAAAGGGGATGGAGTATAAAAGCAGGGAAATCTTGCTACAGTTATACAGGGTATTGGTGAGGCAGCACCTGGAATACTGCGTGCAGTTTTGTTTTCCATATTTACGAAAGGATATACTTGCTCTGGAGGCAGTTCAGAGAAGGTTCACTTGGTTGATTCTGGAGGTGAGGGGTTGACTTATGAGGAAAGGTTGTTTAGATTGGGCCTCTACTCATTGGAATTCAGAAGAATGGGTGGTGATCTTATCCAAACGTATAAGATTATGAGGGGGCTTGACAAGGTGGATGCAGAGAGGATGTTTCCACTGGTGCGGGAGACTAGAACTTGGGGGCATGATCTTAGAATAAGGGGCCACCCATTTAAAACTGAGTTGAGGAGAAATTTCTTCCCTCAGAGGGTTGTAAATCTGTGGAATTCACTGCCTCAGAGATCTGTGGAAGCTGGGACATTGAATATATTTAAGACAGAAATCGATAATTTCTTAAACGATAAGGGGATAAGGGGTTATGGGGAGCGAGCGGGGAAGTGGAGCTGAGTGAATGATCAGATCAGCCATGATCTTATTAAAAGGTGGAGCAGGGTCGAGGGACGGTGTAGCCAACTCCTGCTCCTATTTCTTATGTTCGTATAACTGGAACACAAGGGGACAGATGTTGTGTGCAGCTACACAAAGCCCTGGTTAGACCTCACTTGGGGGACTGTGTTCAGTTCTGGTACCGCACAGGCAGCATCTGCTTTTTTGCCAGGAGACTAAACTCGCCTCCGATTGTTCATCCACAGCAAGTTTAAACATAATGTTCCCGCCCGGGATAGAACCAGGAACTTTTCACATGTAAAGCAAACGTGATAACCGCCACACTACAGAAACCTCTGTTACAGGAAGCACAACAGAGGGGAGCTGAACAGTGAGCTCCCTCGGTGCTGATCGGGACCGATGCTGATGTGGAAGCAAGTCATCCTCGACTCCGGGGGACTGCCTCAGAAGAAGAGAGGAGGATCAGGAATGTGTTGGCTCACCTTAAACAACTTCTGTCCCACACTGAAAGCTCTCAATCCTCTCCTCCGCTGCCCTTTACAGAAATGTCACGTAATTACCACCCATCATGTTCACTTCCACATCCTCACAGTGGGCCACAGAGACTCCTGCCGTCTCCCCGCGATCAGCGAACTCACCCAGTTTGTAAAGTTACACCCGGAACAAGTGTCCTGGAAAGGGCAGGAAAAGCCAGAGAGTCTGTAAACTCAGTGTGTAACAGGAAGTAACGGGATTATTAACGGTGATTACAGCAATTCATCATCATCATAGGCAGTCCCTCGAAATCGAGGAAGACTTGCTTCCACTCTAAAAGTGAGTTCTCAGGTGACTGAACCGTCCAATACGGGAATTACAGTCTCTGTCACAGATGGGACAGACAGTGGTTGAAGGAAATGTTGGGTGGGACTGGTTTGCCACACGCTCCTTCCGCTGCCTGTGCATGTGTTCTGCATACTCTCGACGATGAGACTCGAGGTGCTCAGCGCCCTCCAGATGCTCTTCCTCCACTGAGGGTGGTCTTTATCCAGGGACTCACAGGTGTCGGTGGGGATGTTGCATTTTATGAAGTGGCTTTGAGGGTCCTTGAAACGTTTCCCCTGCTCACCTGGGGCCCGCTTGCCGTGCAGGAGTTCCGAGTAGAGCGCTTGCTTTTGGAATCTTGTGTCAGGCATGCGAACAATGTGGCCAGCCCAACGGAGCTGGTCGAGTGTGGTCAGTGCTTCGATGCTGGGGATGTTGGCCTGATCGAGGACGCTAACGGTGGTGCGTCTGTCCTCCGAGGGGATTTGCAGAAACATCGTTGGTGGTATTTCTCCAGCGACTTGAGGTGCCCACTGTATAAGGTCCATGTCTCTGAGCCATACAGGAGGACGGGTATCACTGCAGCCCTGTAGACCATGAGCTTAGTGGGAGATTTGAGGGCCTGATCTTCGAACACTCTCTTCCTCAGGCGGCCGAAGGCTGCACTGGCGCACTGGAGGCAGTGTTGAACCTCGTCGTCGATGCCTGCCCTCGCTGATAATAGACTCCCGAGGTATGCAATTATTCATCCTCTCACAGACCTCAATTATTTTCATGCAATAAACTGATTGAGAATAGAAAGTGGGTTAGTGCTTGGGATCTTAACCACTCGGCCACCAAGGAATAATTAAGATAATTGTATATATTATCTATCTATATATATATATATTAATAGCAACATAGAATCAGAAAGTTTCAGCACAGAGTGAGGCCATTTCAGCCCATCGTGTCCCTGCCGGCCGATCAAGAGTTATCCAGCCTAATCCCACTTTCCAGCTCTCGGTCCAGAGCTCTGTAGGCTGCGGCACTTTAAGTGCACATCCATGTATCTTTTAAATGTGGTGAGGGGCCTTCCCTCTTCCACCCTTTCAGGCATTGAGTTCCAGACCCCCACCACCCTCTGGGTAATGAAATGTCTTCTCATATCTCCTCTAAACCTCCCCCAATTACTTTAAATCTAGGCCCCTGGTTGTTGACCCCTCTGCCGAGGGAAACAGGACCTTCCTATCCATTCTATCCAGGTCCCTCAATTTTACACACCTCAATCAGGTCTCTGCTCAGACTCCTCTGTTCCAAAGAAAACAGACTCAGCATCTCCAAACTATCCTCATAGCCAAAATTCTCCAGTCCAGGCAACATTCTAGTCAATATCTTCTGCACCCTTTCCAGTGAAATCACATCTTTCCTGTAATGTGGTGACCAGAACTGCACGCAGTACTCCAGCTGTGGTGTAGCCAGTGTTTTGTACAGTTCAAGCATAACCTCCTTGCTCTTGTATTCCATGCCTTGACTAATAAAGGCAAGTATTCCATATGCCTTCTTAACCACATTATCGACCTGGCCTGCTACCTTCAGGGATCTGTGGACCTGCACTCCAAGGTCCCTTTGTTCCTCTACACTTTTCAGTGTCGTACCATTTAAATCGCCCCACTGCATGACCTCACACTTATCCGGATTGAAATCCATTTGCTACAGTTCTACCCACCTGACCAGTACATTGATATCTTCCTGTAGTTTGTCGCTTTCTTCTTCATTATCAACGACACGGCTTATTTTAGTATCATCTGAAAACTTCTTACTCAACATTTAACTCCAAGTTATTGATGTATACTACAAAAAGCAAGGGACCCAGCACTGAGCCCTGTGGTACCCCACTGGATACAGCCTTCCAGTCACAAAAACACCCATCAACCATTACCCTTTGCTTCCTGCCTCCAAACCAATTTTGGATCCAACTTGCCACTTTGCCCTTGAATCCCATGGGCTTTTACATTCATAACCAGTCTGACAAGTGGGACCTTATCAAAAGCTTTTCTAAAGTGCATATACATTACATCATACCACTGCCTTCATCAACCCTCCTGGTTATCTCCTCGAAAAATGCAATCAACTTCACCAGACACGACCTTCCCTTGACAAATTCATGTTGACTATCCTTGATTAATCCATGTCTTTCCAAATGAAGATTTATCCTGTCCCTCAGAACTTTTACAAATAATTGTAAAAGGTTCGGCTGGCCAGCCTGTATTTACTCAATCCCTTTCTCCATTTTTAAACCAAGGTACAACATTAACATTCCTCCAATCCTCTGGCCCCGCTCCTGTAGCCAGTGAGGATTGGACAATGGTGGTCAGAGCCTCTGCTATTTCCTCTTTTGCTGCTCTTATCAGCCTGAGATACATTTCATCCGGGCCTGGGGATTTATCCACTTTCTAAGCTGCGAAGCCATCAATACTTCCTCTCTCACTCTGTTTATTTCATCTAATATTTCACACTTCTCCACCCTCATTGCAAAGTCCACATCGCCTCTCTCTTTTGTGAAAACAGATGCAAAGTATTCATAAAGAATCCAACCCAAGTCTTCCGCCTCCGCGTACAGATTCCCTTTATGGACTCTAATAGGCCCCACTCTTTCTCTAGTTATCATCGTGCTCTTAATGTATTTGTAAAACATCTTTGGGTTTTCCCAGATTTAATTGCCAACATTCTCTCATGTTCTCTCTTTGCTTTCCTGATATATTTTTTAATTGCACCTCTGCACCTCTAGAGTTTCTGCAGTATTGAGTTATTGGTATCTGTCATAAGCTTCCCTTTTTTTCGTTAACTTTCTCTGTATGTCTCCTGACATCCCGGGAGCTCTAGATTTGTTCGTCCCACCTTTGTTTTAAGGGAACATACTTGCTCTGTCCCCTCAGGATCTCCTCCTTGAATGCCTCCCACTGCTCTGACACTGATTTACCAGCAAGTAGCCGTTCTCAGTCCAATTTGGCGAAATTCCATCTTAGCTCAGCAAAATTGGCTTTACCACAATTGAGAACTTTTATTCCTGGTCCCCTTTGTCCTTTTCCATAACTACCCTAAACCTTACTGAGTCTGATCACTCGCACCAAAATGCTCTCCCACTGATACCCCTTCTACCTGCCCCTCTTCGATCACAAGACCCAGTCCAGAACCGTCCCTCCCTTGATGGGCTTGTTACATACTGGATAAAGAAGTTCTCCTGAATGCATTTTTGGAATTCTCCACCATCTGTACCATTCACACTCTCATTTTATCAGTTAATATTCGGGTCGTTGAAATCCTCCACTATTACAGCTCGATAGGTTTTGCACTTCTCAACAATCTGCCCATATATTTGTTCTTCTATCTCCCTCTAACTGCCCAGGGTCTATAGTGCACTCTCAGTCGTGTGATCGCCCCTTTTTTGTTCTTTAATTCAACCCACATGGCCTCGTTTGATGACCCCTCGAACACATCTTTCCTTTTCACAGCTGCAGGATCCGTCAATAATCTCACACAACTCAACTGAAAGCAGCCGGAATGTGCAGATTTGAGAGGGGCTTTCTGCACCGTCAGGGCTGGAAACTGTCGAGTTTGAATGTGTACCGAACTGTACAGAGTATTCAGTAAATATAGCAGGACTGGGAGACATTGTGCTTTGTTAAAAGTGAACCAGAAATGCACATTATTCAATGTTTCTTTTCTTCAATTGAACATGTTTTCAACTGGCTTTGAACCGGGAACCTTTTGCGTGTTAAGCGAATGTGATGACCACTACACTACGGAACCCACGCTTTCAAAGCAGACTGCAACCTGAATGCAGCAACTTAGACCGCTCGGCCATCCTGACTGCTTAATATTATGTGTGGCCACCTGCAGTTTGATTTTGAACTTTTGTGTCCTGTCACATGAAATAAATGAGGACAGCAGCCGTATCTCTGCCTGACACTGGGCAAATATTGAGACAGACCTTGGAGCAAGGGTCTGGTTATTGCGAAACAGCAAAAATATATTAATTCTGGAATTACCCGAAAAAACAGTGACCTCAACATGATTTAAACATGCAACCTCTTGATCGGGAGGACAGATGTGCTACTGTTGCACCATGAGGCCTAAACCCTGAGTCTGAGATGTTCGTCTATATGAAGGTTCTGCAATAAAAGGGGCTTTAAAATCCCCGCCCATTCCCACCGGGTGTCAGAAGCAGCGCTCACCTGCCAGTCACCGTATGTTTATTTGTTAAACTTTTGTGTTGCTTTCACGGGAAAGCATCATTAATTAACCCGTCACCTTCCTTTGCACAATGAAAGAAATGCTATCTGAGGGACAGTCGATACTTCAATCAATAAAAAGAGCAAATACTGGAAGTCTCAGCAGGTCAGGCAGTATTTGCCAGGAGACCAAACTCGCCTCCTATTGTTCACCCACAGCAAGTTTAAACATAATTTTCCCGCTCGAGATCGAACAGGGAACTTTTCACGTGTAAAGCAAATATGATAACCGCTACACTACAGAAACCTCTGTCACAGTAGCCTCAACAGAGGGGAGCTGACCAGTGAGCTCCCTCTGTGCTGATCACCACTGATTTTTAATGTGGAAGCAAGTCATCCTCGACTTCGGGGATTACCTAAGAAGAGAGGAGGATCCGGAATGTGTTGGCTCACCTGAAACAACTTCTGTCCCACACTGAAAGTTCTCAATCCTTCTCCTCCGCTGCCTTTACAGAAATGTCACGGATCACCCAGCCACATCCTCACAGTGGGGTCAAAGAGGCTCCTACCGTCTCCCCGCGATCAGCGAACTCACCCAGTTTGTAAAATTAAACCCTGAACACGTGTCCCGCAAAGGCCAGGAGAAGAGGGAGAGTGTGTAAGCTCGTTCTGTAACAGATAGTAGTGGGGTTATTAACGGCGATTACAGCAATCATTAATCCTCTCACACACCTCAATTATGTTTCTGCGATGAACTGATTGAGAATGGAAAGGGTTAATGCTCGGGATCTTAACCACTCGACCAGGGAACAGCTTCAATAATTTGTAAAAGTATAAAAATATATAATTATATATGAACCTGAATATCAACGGTTAGCTACCTAGACCTCATGGCGCAATAGTACTGCATCTAACTTTGAGTGAGAGAAGTTGTTCCACAGTGACACCCATTTCATCTTTTGTTGCCTTTTAAACACTAGAAACAGAGACATGGAGAATAAATAGAGAAATAAAAGCATAGGGATACAGACAAGAGGAAGAGAGAAGGGGAAATACTGCCCCCACCCAGAACTAATGCAGAAACTCCTCTGCTGCGCTCGGGGTGGCCACCCACAGCCTGGATACACTAACATCCCAACAGCTCATTGACTGTCGGAGTGGGACCGTGCGGCGCTTCAGAAGACAGGACGAAAAAGCAAAGTCACTGATTCGGTCTCATGTCCTTCTCTAATCAAGAGTAGCTACACACAAGAACTTGTTTTTATAATGGCTACACATTATCTCTATGATTGTTAAGCATTTGGTTCGTTGATCGAACAACATGATTTTTGCTTTGATCGAGATTAAATTAAATTTGCGAGAAGTCCAGGGTTCAAATCCTGGATGAGCCCGAATTTTGAAATTTTGCAAAGAAGGACTTGCATTTCTGCAGTGCCTTTCAGGAACTCATGACGTCCCAAAGCGCTTTACAGCCGTTGAGTTATGTTTGAAGTGTTGCAGTGTGGGGAAAGATGTGCCCAAATCACCCCACACAAACCTCAACTCTTTGCGAAGGATTTTGGTGCAAATAATCAGGTGCCTCAGGAACTTGGACTTTCTTTGAATGAGTTCTGCTTGTACCTGTATTCAAGCTTGAAATAGCAACTGGGCTTCCATCTCACGGGAGCAGTGTGTAGCGATTAGCGAGTAGGTGACGAGGTTTGGGGTTGATGTGCGTCGCTTTCAATCTTTGAAATTCACCCAAACAAAGAAACGGTAAATCCAACTGTCGCTATAAGCATTTTGTTCGGATTTAATCACAAGAATATCCGCAGTCAAGAGCTGAAAAAGAATTAAAACTTAATACCGGCTTTGGGACAATCAGAATACTTCATCACAGACAAGGCACCGGAAGGCTGGAAGGTAGATCACACCGGTTGTGGGAGAGCTGGTTGACGGTGACATGGAAGTGTCTGCAATGTGCGGGACCAGACTGCTTCCACACATCCACAATGAATGTCCCACACTTTATTTGGGAAAAGTACAACTGAGAGTGGACAAGTTCCATCCCGGTCAGAGCAATCTGAAGCTTTAACTGACTGACACCCTGGTTTGGGAGTCTTGCAATGTATGCTTATGTTAGTCTCTGTGGCGCAATGGGTTACCATGTTTGGATATTAACCAACTGGTTTGTGGTTCAAAGCCATTTACTGTTTTTCCCCAAGGATTCGGTGCCGCACGGTTCCAGGTTGTTATTGTGCGTTTTGGCTGCACAAATATATTCCACAAACGTTGCCAGCTGTGCTGTTATCCAGTGAGTTCCCACTCGAATACTTTTAGAGCATTCAGTTCATGTAAAACGATAACAATTTTTTCTATGGATCATGTTCCTCCATCCAGCCCACTAGAAATAAGTTATGTTATTGGGTTTACAGGAACTGGTGGAAATTGTCTGGGCTATCGTTATGGCTTTGCTCAGATTCTGGGTTTCAACAGTCAACAGTTTGCGAAGGATTACCTCATGCCAATGCCAAGCACGAAAAAGGCAGAGCGAAGGGCCAAATGGCCAACTCCTGCTCCTGGTTCCTGTGTTCTTATGCAGAGCACAGAACAAATGATTAAATTATCAATTCTCCCTCAGTTCGCATTTCATTCATTGTGCAGAAAAGTTAATGGGTTCATTAATGATGTTTTCCCATGAAAGCAACATAAAAGTTTAAGGAAAATAATTCACCCAACATGGGGCTCGAACCCACAACTCTAGGTTTAAGAATCTCATGCTCTACCGACTGAGCTAGCTAGGCTTCTCAAAATCTTCCTTGTCAATCCCCTTTAGAACATTGTCCGTGTCAATGAGATCACCTCTCTTTCTTCTGAACTCCAGAGAGTATCAGCATATTCTACACAATCTCTCACCATAGGACAGTCCTCTCATCCCAGGAATCAATCTGGTGAACCTCTGTTGTACCATCTGCAAGGCAAATGTATCCTTCCTTCGATAAGCAGACCAAAACTGTGCACAGTACTCCAGGTGTGGTCTCACCAGGGCCCTGTACAATTGTAGCAAGATTTCCTTGCTCTTATACTGTGGACTATATATTAGGTACGATGGGGCAAGTGCCCTGTTTTTCTCCTGATCACTTGCTGTACCTGCATACTAACCTTTTGTGTTTCATGCACAAGTACCCCCAGGTCCCACTTTACTGCGGCACTTTGCAATTTTTCTCCATTTAAATAATAACTTGCTCTTTGATTTTTTTGTGCCAAAGTGTATGACCTCACACTTTCCAACATTATACTCCATCTGCCAAATTTTTGCCCACTCGACTGAGCCTATCTGTGTCCTTTTGCAGATTTTTTGTGTCCTATTCACATCTTTTCCTCCCATCTTTGTATCGTCAGCGAACTTGGCTACGTTACACTCGGTCCTTTCTTCCAAGTCGTTCATATAGATTGTAAATAGTTGGGGTCCCAGCATTGATCCCATCGGCACTCCCCTAGTTACTGATTGCCATCCCGAGAATGAACCATTTATCCCTCCTCTCTGTTTTCTGTTCGTTAGCCAATTCTCTATCCATGCTAATATATTGCCCCCAACCCCATGAACGTTTATCGTGTGCAGTAACCTTTTATGTGGCACCTTGTTAAATGCCTTCTGGAAGTCCAAATGGTCACATCCACAGGTTCCCCTTTATCCACCCTGTTCAGTACATCCTCAAAGAATTCTAGAAAATTTGTCAAACATGACTTCCCCGTCATAAATCCATGCTGACTCTGCCTGACCGAATTATGCTTTTCCAAATGTCCTGTTACTGCTTCTTTAATAATGGACTCCAACATTTTCCCAACCACAGATGTTAAGTTAACTGGTCTATAGTTTCCTGCTTTTTGTCGGCCTCTTTTTTAAAATAGGGGCGTTACATTTGCAGTTTTCAAATCTGCTGGGACCTCCCCAGAATCCAGGGAATTTTGGTAAATTACAACCAATGCATCCACTATCCCTGCCGGTACTTCTCTTAAGACCCTAGGATGCAAGCCATCAGGTCCAGGGGATTTATCCACCTTTCTTCCCATTATCTTACTGAGTTCTACCTCCTTAGTGATAGTGATTGTGTTAAGTTCCTCCCCCGCTATAACCCCTTGACTATCCACTGTTGGGATATTGTTTGTGTCCTCTACCGTAAAGACTGATACAAAATATTTGTTCAGAGTTTTTGCTATCTTCATGTTCCCCATTACTACTTCCCCGGTCTTGTCCTCTAAGGGACCAACATTTAAATTAACCACTCTTTTCCTTTTTATATACCTATAGAAACTCTTGCTATCTGTTTTTATATGTTGTGCTCGTTTACTTTCATAGTCTAGCTTCCCTTTCTTAATCATTTTTTTAGTCATTCTTTCCTGGCTTTTAAAAATTTTCCAATCTTCTGTCCTCCCACTAGTTTTGGCCACTTTGTATGCCCTTATTTTTAATTGGATACCGTCCTTTATTTCTTTAGTTAGCCACAGATGGCTATCTTTTCTTTTACACCCTTTTCTCCTCACTGGAATATATTTTTCTTGAAAATTGTGAAATATCTCCTTAAATGTACACCACTGTTCATCAACCGTCCAACACTTTAATCTATTTTCCCAGTCCACTTTAGTCAACTCTGCCCTCATACCTTCATCGTCTCCTTTATTTAAGCTGAGTATGCTGGTTTGAGATCCCACTTTCTCACCCTCCATCTGAATTTGAAATTTAATCATGCTGTGTGTTATGCTCATAATAAAGTGATACAACTAAGCACTGTATGCAATGAGTAAGTGTGACCTTAGCTCCTTTAATTAAACTCCAGAGTGCAGGTGCAGGATGGGAGGCCTGCTTATATACAGTGCTCCCAAGGGATGCTGGGAAACCTTGGGACTCCAACAGGTATGCCCTCTGGTGGTGGTATGATACAGGTTGCCAAGGTTTACAGACATAACACTATGATCACTCATTCCAAGGGGATCCTTTATCAGGAGATTGTTTATTAATCCTGTCTCATTGCACAGGACCTGATCCAACATAGCCTGCCCCCTGGTTGGTTCCGTTACATACTGCTCAAGGAACCCGTCCCTTATGCACTCTATGAACTCTTCCTCAAGGCTACTCTGACCAATTTGATTTGTCCAATCAATATGGAGATTAAAATCATCCATGATTATTACTGTTCCCTTTTTACAAGCCACCACTATTTCCTGGTTTATACTCCGACCAACAGAGTTGCTACTGTTAGGGGCCGATAGACTCCGCCCACCAGTGACTTTTTCCCCTTATTATTCGTTATCTCCACCCATACTCTTTCAACATCCTGATCATTTGAGCAAATATCGTTTCTCACTATTGCAGTGATTCCATCCTTTATCAATAGAGTTACCCCACCTCCTTTTTCTTTCTGTCTGCCAAATACCCCTGAATATTTAATTCCCAGTCCTGGTCACCTTGCCATCACGTCTCTGTAATGGTTATCAGATCATACCCATTTGTATCTATTTGTGCCGTCAACTCATCTATTTTGGTACGAATGCTACGTGCATTGAGACAAAGTGCCTTTAAATTTGTTTATTTACCCTTTTTACCTGCTTGTTTCCTCTCGCTTTCAAACTCACTTTCTTTATTTTTGTTTTCTAATTGCACCATTACTCCCCTCCCTACTGAATCTATTCTCAGGTTCCCATCCCCCTGCCAAGCTAGTTTAAACCCTCCCCAACAGCACTAGCAAACTAACAAAAGCGAGGATATTGGTCCCGGCTCTGTTTAGGTGCAAACTGTCCGGCTTGTAAAGGTCCCACCTCCCTCAGAAGTGGTCCCGATGCCTCAGGAAACTAAAGCCCTCCTGCCTGCACCATCTCTCCAGCCACGTATTCATCTCTCTATCCTCCTATTTCTGTACTCACTCGCTCGTGGCACCGGGAGTAATCCGGAGATTACTACCTTTGAGGTCCTGCTTTTTAATCTCTCCCCTAGCTCCCTAAACTCTGCCTGCTGGACCTCATCTCTCTTGCTACCCATATCATTGGTCCTGATATGGACCACGACCTCTGGCTGTTCACCCTCTCCCCCACAGAATTGAGGTGATGATGTTCCCATGCGCCTGTTGCCCTTGTCCTTCTAGACGGTAGAGGTCACGGGTTTGGGAGGTGGTGCTGAAGAAGCCTTGGCGAGTTGCTGCAGTGCATCTTGTAGATGGTGCACACTGCAGCCACGGTGCGCCGGTGGTGGAGGGAGTGAATGTTGGAGGTGGTGGATGGGGTGCCCATTAAGCGGGCTGCTTTGTCCTGGATGGTGTTGAGCTTCTCGAGTGTTGGAACCGCACTCATCCAGGCAAGTGGAGAGTATTCCATCAGACTCCTGACTTGTGCCTTGTAGATGGTGGAAAGGCTTTGGGAAGTCAGGAGATGAGACACTCACCGCAGAATACCCAGCCTCTGACCTGCTCTTGTTGCCACAGTATTTATGTGGCTGGTCCAGTTAAGTTTCTGGTCAATGGTGACCCCCAGGATGTTGATGGTGGGGGATTCGGCGATGGTAATGCCGTTGATAGCCGGGCCTGCTTAAGTTGCATGTTCCCATCGCTGATTGCTGCCAGGCGCCTACTGGCTCCGCCCTGTGGATTTACCTCGAACTTCAAACCACAAAACCGGTTCTCCTGAATTCCAAGGTGTGTACGGAAATCAACTTACAAAAGCCCTGTCCTTATCCACAGGGGTTGCGGCAATTTTCTGATCGCAAAGCGCTTTCGGTCCTTGTCCTTGTCCAGAAAATTGCAGATGTGGAAATTGGGGAGTTTAATGACTTTGAAAGGAGAACATTGTTGTTTGGTGCAGTTCCGGTCAGAGAAATGTTTGTGAAAGGAACTTTTGGCAGAGAGAGGGATTGAGCATTTCAGCTTGTTCCTGAACACTTCTCTCTGGGCACTGATTTTAGCAGCAGTTTCTGTAGTGTAGCGGTTAGCATGTTTGCTTTACATTCGAGAGGTCCATGTTTGAACCTGGGCAGAAACATTATTTTTCCATCGGAAAATAGGTGCAGGAGTAGGCTATTTGGCGCTTCAAGCCTGCACCACCATTCAAAAAGATCATGGCTGATCATTCCCTCAGTACCCCTTTCCTGCTTTCTCTCCATATCCCTTGATCCCTTTAGCTGTACAAGCCTGAGGAAAACGAAGCTCATGGTCTACAGGGCTGTAGTAATGCCCGCCCTCCTGTATGGCTCAGAGACATGGGCCATGTACAGTAGACACCTCAAGTTGCTGGAGAAATACCACTAGCGATGTCTCCGCATGATCCTGCAAATCCCTTGGGAGTACAGATGCACAAACATTAGCGTCCTCGACCAGGCCAAATCCCCAGCATTGAAGCACTGACCACACTTGATCAGTTCCGTTGGGCAGGCCACATTGTCCGCATGCCAGACACGAGACTCCCAAAGCAAGCACTCTTCTCGGAACTCGTCCACGGCAAACGAGCCAATGGCGGGCAGAGGAAGTGTTACAAGGACACTCTCAAAGCTTCCCTGATAAAGTGCGACATCCTCACTGACACTTGGGAGTCCTTGGCCATAGAGCGAACTAAGTGGGGGAAGTGCATTCGGGAGGGCACTGAGCTCCTCGAGTATAGTCTCCGAGAGCATGCAGAAATCAAGCGCAGGCAGCGGAAAGAGCGTGCGGCAAACCAGGATCCCTGCCCACCCTTTCCCTCAACGACTATCTGTCCCAATGTGACAGAGACTCTGGTTCTTATATTAGACTGTTCAGCCACCAGAGAACTCATGCTTAGAGTGGAAGCAAGTCTTCCTCGATCCCGAGAGGCTGACTATGATGATGAGCGTATTATTGTAACATTATTTATTTCCCATCCCTATTTGCCCTTCGGACGGTGATTGTCTGGAATCACTGCACTCCATGTTAGGGAGGGAGCTGCAGGGTTCTGACCCAGCAACAATGAAGTAATGACGATATATTTCCAAGTGAGGATTATGTGCGACTTTGACAGAGAAACACATGGGAACACCACCACCTGCAGGTTCCACACCAAGTCACAGCCCATCCTGATTTGGAAATATATCGTCATTCCTTCATCACCGCGGGGTCAGAATTCTGTCCATCCCTCCCTACCTGCACTGTGGGAGTGCTCTCAGCACACGGACTGCCGCCCTCACTGCTACCTCCTCAAGGGCAGATAGGGAAAGGCAATAAAGGCTGGCAGTGAGGGCCACAGCCCGTGTTTGGATAAAAACCCTTCAACTGAGAGCATGCTCGCAAGCTATGTGACTGCAGAGCCTTGAATACACAATCCAGGCTGACATTTCCAGTACGGAGGGAGTTCCAGTGGAACATTAAACCGAGGTCATGTAAATATCACACGGTACAACGTCGCTGTCAGAGCAAGTGAGATCTGCCTGATTTCTTTCCCAATATTTCATCTTCAGCCAATTGAGAAACAGCTTATCTGGTCTCCAGCACCGGACTACTTTAGGAACAAATATTGTGGTGTGAAAACCGACTGCTGCAAATCTAAATGTACAACATTGCCGACACGTCAATGCTACACATTGCTGGTTTTTGCAACTTTCTCTCGGGATGCTGGGTCAATTGAAATTTTAAAGAAAACAATCGCTATGTTTTTGTTTGATAATGGTATCACTGTATATGGACCAAAGGAAGTTGAGGTACAGACAATTATGATTCAATATCGGAACAGGCTGGAGCGGCTGAATGACCTTCGCCTGTTCCTCGGTTCCTCTGACGGTATTTGCAAGGCTCATGGTGTCAGCTTATGGTTGGCTGCAGCTGAGTGTCCTCATTGAGTCAGTCCCAGCTTGTATCAGACTTTAGTCGGGAACGTGTCAACATTTTTAGGGATTGTGCAGAGTTTACACATTCCAAAAGCTCTGAGAACCTCCGTCTTTACCGGAGCCTGTGGGACTGGGGCACTATGTGGTTGCATGGACTGTAGAGCGGTGGGATCAGATTCAGTCATCATTTGCAAAAGGCACTTGGATAAATACTTGATGGGGAAAGGTTGCCTGGCTGTGGGGGAAAGGGCAGAGAGAGGGTTGACTGATTGGATAGGGCTTTCAAAGAGCTGGCACAGACACGATGGGCCGAATGTACTCTTTCTGTTCTATATTATCTAACATTCTCTATGATTCTACCTCCAGTGGGAGCCCTGACCATGTTCGTGTCCAATGGAGCCTTTCCTCGTGGCACAATATTGCACGGGATACTCCGGAATCCATACATGCAGATTGTCGTCAGGCTCCAGTGGGCGGCGGCCTATAGGAGTGAGTTCCTGTTCTCAGGGGATACTGGGAGCTTGCTGTTCTTACAGTGCAGCCAGAGTATGATCTACTGTTCTAATACCATCGACAGGAGCCTTTGAATAATCAGTACTGTGTCAGTGTGTTCAGAGGTCTATGGTAAGAGAGATAATATCTCCCCAGCAGTGTCTCAACATTTACAGGGGATCTGGGAGGGGGTCACAAGTTACATGCAGTAAAGGTGTCTTGTCACAGTCAGGCAGTTCCTGGACTGTGGCAGCATTTACAGGGGAGTGTGGATGTGTGTTTTAGGAGTGCTTCAGCTTTTATTCAAAGAGTCCTCAGAGGGAGGTCTAGAATAAATGCCGATTTTATTGTGGGTTCCATGAGAGTGAGAACACCAGCGGCTGGTCGGGGCCATAAACGGAGCGGCGAGCGGCCTGGAGCAGTGCGAAGGCGTAATACTTCAGGGAGCAGCGCAAGCTGGTGCAGGAGGGTGATGGCAGACAAGTGACGTCATCAAGGTCCAGGTCGATAATTGGAGCATGGGCAGATACAGCAGGAGCGGCGAGATCGGGGCGAAGGAGTGGTGAGAGACTGTGGAGGGATGTGATCGGGGCCCAGGGGAGGCGTGAGTTCAGGGCCAGGAGCCCAGGGTTAGCACGGGCCAGCCCACACTGCGATATGTGTGCACTGGGTCCGTGCAGCAGAGCTGGTCTCCAGTCGTCTCGGTTAACACTTGCCACTGGACCAAGACCTCGCTCTGTCAAGCCCGTGTGATGGCTGGGGTGCAACGGCCACCACACGTTAAAAAAATCCACGCACAGGCATCTTCCACCCTTCGGGATGTAATTCAGGACCTGGAATATTAGGTCCTTCATTGAAACACCTGTGAACTCATCCTTTTTTGGCGCCGAAGCAAGTCATCCTCGCTTCGAGGGACTGCCTATGGTGATGATGATGCAATATTTACAGCGCGTGTCTGACAGTTTCCCCCTTTGTGGAAGAATTGACGTCAGTCTGTGGTGGAGTGATTGGAAGGTGGTTACTCGAAAGGTTTTAGTGTTTACAGGGGGTAACCGGTGATGTCACATGCTCACAGGCCTGCCGAGCAGTGTGTCTGTGTAAAGGACCATTCTATCATCCGTCCCTTCATTGTCTGACATCTGTCTGACTGGGTCAATGTTTGAAGACCCAATCACCATGTCTGGTCAATGTTTGCGGTTATCTGAGAAACCTCGTCAACATTTACAGGTGCTCCCAGGAGTCGGGGGGCAGAGGCTTGCAACAACTTTCCCACAAATATCGATAGTATTTTACAATATTTACGGGGATCCAGCGTCAATATTCATTGGTGAACCAGAGAATAACAGAGGTTTGTCGGTGATTTTCGGCAGTGGTTCTTTATTTAGAGTGCTCCATGAAATTGTTCATCTTTGCAGAGGGTGCGAGAGTCAGACCATATTTTCAATGGGCCCCTGAGAGTCACCATGGAAATTTGGTCTGGACCCCTCGATATTCTTCAGATCGACAGAACCCAGATAGACCGAGACCAGATGTGAATGTTAACATCTGCAAAGTGGCTCCGGAGTTCCCTAATGTCACAGGGTTGTATTGCATCATAGAAACAATCTCAAACAAGGAAACAGATCTCCTCCCACTTGTAAGCTGACTTCGAAAACTCAATCCCGTTTTATTTTCACCAATTATCATCTGGTCTCTGGTGGAACATGTGGCGAATAAATGTTGTTCTATAAAAAATGTGCAAGAACAAGGGATGGGCTGAATCTGTTTGTTCTAATTAATGTCAGCCTCCATGGATCATCATTGATTCATTAGAGGGTTTCTGGTATTATAAATGAGAAGGCACATCTTCCAGTGTCAGTGGATTCTGTGTCGCTCATAGAAAGGGGAGCATGGCTCGGAGTGAAAGGCTGCAGATTCACAGGTCTTCAGCTTTCACACAAAGCGGAAGATGGACCTTTATGGAACATCTCAAGATGCATTTTCTTTTTCGGGATATACAGAGTATTTACTATCCAGTCTTGGCTGCTTTCGGTGTTCCTTGTAAGTCACTTCTTCCCGATATGATTGATATAATGCGTGCTTTCATGCACTGTTGTCCTTTCCATTCACTATTCCACCTTGCCTGCTGTTGGTGAACCAAGTCATTGACTGTATGAAGTTATAACTTCTGTAAACCATGCTCAGTTGTGTGACTGTTCTGAACATGTATTCTCCTAAATCTGCTGCTGTTACTGGAGCAGGTAAGTTACTGTACTCAACTAATAAATCCAACAATATTCTACATTATTTATTTTCCGATTATTTCTGTCACGATATTAGTGGTTACTTGTATTGAGTATATTGCATCTGCTGTGTGGTTAATAATGTTGCATTTTCCCCTGACATGATTGCTTCTCCAATCGTTTATTGACTGGCCGAGCTCAGCGACTTCACTTTTCACGATTTGTTTGATTTGTTACAGCCGTATTAAGCAGCTGTCGTTCTTTGAGTCTGGAACACCATCAGTATTGTTGGGTGATTCTTTGTGTTGAGTATTCTGTATTGTGCTGCTCGCACTGAGCATGTGTTGCAAACTGGAAAGCTGCCTTGCAGCACTTTGATGGTCTCTGCAGAAATTCTGTGTGATGGCGAATTATAGAACGAATCCAGATAGACAGATGGTCAGTACAATGTGAAATAATTCAGCTCCCGTCAGTTGGCTGTATCATTCTCCCCTATCGACCACTTCGCCTTCCTGCCACTATTTTAATGGTTAGGTTATGATCAATTTAAAACACCAATGCTGTTCTTATCATTTAGTACACTATAATTATGCAATTGTTGTGTGAGTATGTTTAACTGTATTGCTACCCGTGTGAGTCGTGTCACAATATCCCGCTTTAATTGCCTTCAATATATTCCCTTGTTTTGTGTCTCACAATGCAGCCAGTTTTATTTATTTGTTCCAGGCGAGTTTTTATTGCCCATCCCTCGTTGTCCTTGAGAAGCTGGTGGTGACCCACCTTCTTGAACTGCTGCAGTCCAGTGCGGTGGAGGTGCTCCCACAGTGCTGCTAGGGATGGAGTTCTCGGAGCTTAACCCAGCGACAATGAAGGAACTTGATGTTCCTGTACACACACTCACTTTCATGGTTTAAATACAACAAATGGTACATCTTCACTTTGAATCATGGGCTTCAGATCAGAGATACACTTTGAAATCTTTTCGCAACCCACTGTTGATTGAATTCTGGTCAGTTTTCACAATGTGTACCGCTAACACTCTTTGTTACTGATGTGTGTTTCGGGGATTTGAAAAGGGTTGCATTTATAGTTTTCATGCAATAATATGCTTAATCGGTTAAGCACCAGTGATATGATCTTTAATCATTGCTTCGAGATTTATTCCATGCCCATGTAACACTGACACTCCAGCGAGACGCCCACTAACCTCCGATTATCGTCCACTCTATTTATCGTAAATGATTCGAATTAGTTGCATCTAATGTTTAATAATTTGCTTTTTTAAGGTCATGTCCCGTACAAATTGCGAACACACTCATTCCTTACGAGCAGTTGAAACACCGCAGGTTAGCACGATTCAAACTATTTTGGCCTATGTTGCAGCAGCAGACACTGAGCTATGAGCAGCAGGTGATACATAAGCTGGCACTTGTCTATAAGCCAGGGTCTCTGGATAGAGATCAGGGACAGGGACCATGGCTGGTGGTCCTCCTACATACCGAGCCACTGGGATTCCATCAGCAGTAGGATCTAGGACTCATTTACCATCGCCAATCCAGGGTCACTGAGACCAATTCAATCTCTGTGACACAACACTTTCCCACAACTGGGTTTGGCACATTCTGGTCCTATTTGATTCCGTGTTACAACCCTCGTCGCTTTGAAGATTTGACCTGTGTCAGGCTCCTATATTGACCACTGCTCTTTTCTTCATTAAATTAATATGTTATTCCTATGTTAAGTTTAATGTCAGGCAAATATTGATTTCACCATTTAATATTGATTATTTTATGGTAAATAAAATGTCTGTACAAATAATATTTCTCGCGGATAAAATAACCAGAATCTATCATTGATTGCATTCACTAAATGTCATCTTTGGCCAATGTTTCAATCACACAGAGGCCTTTTTTCTCATTCTCTTCCTTCTCCTTTCATTCCTTACAGTTAACATCTTGACAATTGTGATCCTGTCTCGCGGAAAGTGCGGTCTCTCCAAATGTGTCACTCGCTACCTGGTGGCCATGGCAGCGGCGGATCTACTGGTCATGATCATCGATATGGTACTGAGACACCTCCCTGTCATTTATTACACAGAGTTCCTGTTCATGAGGGCCATCCCAGTGTGCAATATCCACGCGGTCGTGCTTTACGCAGTCACGGACTGTTCCGTCTGGTTCACCGTCAGTTTCACCTTTGATCGATATATCGCCATTTGCTGCCAGAAGCTGAAAGCTAAATATTGTGCAGAGAAAACGGCGCTGGTTGTTATAGCAACAGTTACTATGATGTCCTTTTTAAAAAATACTTTCTGGTTCTTTATGTACACGAGTAGATACTGGTTCATCAACCAATCCTGGTTTTGTATTGTAACAGATAGTGTGGCAGAGTCACCAATTTGGGGTGCAGTTGAATTCTTTCATTACACGTTAACGCCAAGCACTGCGTTTATTTTGGTCCTGCTGTTCAATGCTTTAACGGTCAGGTATATTTTTGTGGTCAGCAGAGCCCGCAGGAGACTCCGGAGTCCCGTCGGTGAGGAGAGTCCCAGTGACCCAGAGATGGAGAACCGCAGGAAATCAATGATTATACTGTATGCTGTCTCGGGGAATTTCATTCTGTTATGGGCGTTATATATGATATATTGTATTTATTGGCGAATGGCCTACCTGGGATATGAGGTTGTGTATCTACCTGTGTTTGTACGGGAGTTAGGGTTCATGCTTCAACTCATGAGTTGTTGCACAAACACCTGTATTTATGCAATGACACAGCCTAAGTTCAGAGATGAGATGAAGATTCTGTTAAAATATCCCTTCATTGCAATTGTTAAATTAATTAAAAAATGAGAACAACCCAACACTTGAAATCAATTTTGTCTCAACTTATTTCAGTCCCACTCCCTAGCAGCCTCAGTGATTGGGACATAATGGGTCCCATGCATTGCAAAGTGTCTGTTTTGCAGATGACACTAATTTCAGAGGGACAGTAAGTAGTACAGATGTGAGCAGGCTCTTACAACAGGATTAGACAGATGGAGTGAGTGGGCAAAACTATGGCAAATGGTGCAATGTGGGGAATTGCATCCAATTTGCAGCAAAGAAAGTTAAATTGAAGCCATTTCTAAACGGAGAGAAAGGAGGATCTGTAGAGGGTTGAACAGATTTTCGAGTCAATGTACACAAATGATTAAAACCAAGTAGATAGGTACAAAAAGCGATAAAACGTGCTCATGGCTGTTGGAACTTACCTCAAGAGAGCTGGAATACAAAGTGGTGGTAGTTATTCTACAGTTGCATCAAGTCTTGCTCAGACTCATCTGGAGAATTACTTTCAGTTTGAGCATCTGACCTCAGAAGGATATGGTGGCACTGGAGGAGTACTGCGCAGATGCACCAGAATGATACCCGGGCGAAAAGGGTTAAAATACGAGGAATGGTGGCATAAACATGGATTTTATTCCCTAGTTCAGGGTGATTGAGACGTGATCTGATCAAGCTGATTAAAATTTGAAAAGCAATCTCTCGAGTAAGTAAAGAGAAATGATTGCCTCTGGAGTTGTGATTAAGAACAAAAGGGTTACCATCTTAAAATCAGAGCTCAGGCGTTCAGGAGGGAAATGAGAAATCAGGTTGTCGCACAAGGTTACTAGAAATCTGGTGCTCTCTCCCCCACAAAGCTGTGGATGCTGGGGCACAATTGGAGCGGTTAAGACGGAGCTCGACAGTTTTGTGTTGGGAAAGTTTCTCAAAGCATGAGGAGCAAAGCTGGGTAAATCGAGTTGGGCGCAGATCAGCCCCGATCCAATTGGGTGGTGGAACAGCCTCGAGTAGATGAATTACCTGCACCTCTTCCTAATGTTCCTATTTTCATATCCAAATGCAACCAATTCCGTTTCTAGGGATATTCCCCTTTCGAAGTGAAAGAAATGGTAAGGGATATAAATTATAGCAGGCAAAAGAGCAGACAGAATGGTGGTCAGAATAATACTGAAGCTGGTGAACTAATCAACATTAGGGGGGTTGGAGAAAATGGCGATGTATGTAACACTTGCTTATATAGGTATAGCACACTTCTCACGCATTAAAACTATATCCTTAACCTTAGTAACACATACACGTCAGCAGTTACAATTTTGATTGGAAGTCTCTGAGGAAGAGATAAGACAGCCAGTATTTTGAGAACAGTTACTTTAGGCGATGTGCAGACTGGGGCAGAGGGCAAATAATGGAACAACACAATCATGGGAGATGGACAGTTGCATAGACCACTCAGAGCCAGTCTGATAAGAATCGACAAATCAATGTAACTCCGCTGATAGCAATGGACCTGTCGACGATTTTGTAGGCGGGTAGCCCCTCTCCAAAGCCTGTATAAATTATACTCAAAACCTCATGTATTTTGAAGGTTCCACACCGAACCTGACCTTGCATTGCTCGAAATAAAGCCGGTTAAACCTGACGTTTAATTTGTTTACTTCCGTGGTCGTTATACAGAGGAGAAGGATGAGGTTTCGATTATCTATATCAGGTAGTCCGCCCCGAGGGAGAGAAGCCTTCCTTTTACCCCTACATTTGCTGCTGCGAGCGGGTTTCAGACCCTCCGGCCTGGATGATGTGATAGCTAGCATTGGCAGTGAGTATGATTTTGTACCACATGCAGCTTTAGCATTGACGGGGAAGGAGGTAATATAGAATAGTCGAAAATAGGTGCGGGAGTAGGCCATTCGGCTCTATGAGCCTGCACCACCATTCAATATGATCATGACTGATCATGCAACTTCAGTACCCCATTCCTGCTTTCTCTCCATACCCCTTGATTTCTTTAGCATAAGGAGCACATCTGACACCCTTTTGAATATATCTAATGAACTGGCATCAACAACTTTCTGTGGTAGAGAACTCCACAGGTTTACAATTCTCTGAGTGAAGAAGTTTCTCCTCATCTCGGTCCTAAATGGCTTACCCCTTATCCTTCGACAGGGACCCCTGTTTCTGGACTTCCCCAATATCAGGAACATTCTTCCTGCATCTAACCTGTCCAGTCTTGTCAGAATTTTATATGTTTCTATGGGATCCCCTCTCATTCTTCTAAATTCCAGTGAATAAAAAGCCGAGTCGATCCGTCTTTCTTCATATGTCAGTCCTGCCATCCCGGGAATCAGTCTGGTGAACCTTCGCTGCACTCCCTCAATAGCAAAAATGTCATTCCTCAGATTAGGATCCCAAAACTGTACACAATATTCAAGGTGTGGCCTCACCAAAGCCCTGTACAACTGCAGTAAGACTCCCTGCTTCTATACTCAACTCCTCTAGCTGTGAAGGCCAACATGCCATTTGCCTTCTTCACTGCCTGCTGGACCTGCATGCCAGCTTTCAATGACTGATATGCCATGACACCCAGGTCTCATTGGACCGCCCCTTTTCCTAATCTGTCATCATTCAGATAATATTCTGCCTTCCTGTTTTTTGCCATCAAAGTGGATAACCTCACATTTATCCACATTATACTGCATCTGCCATGCATTTGCCCACTCACCTAATCTGTCCTTGTCACCCTGTAGCCTCTTAGCATCCTCCTCGCAGCTCACACTGCCACCCAGCTTAGTGTCATCTGCAAATTTGGAGATATTACATTCAATTCCTTCGTCTAAATCATTAATGTATATTGTAAATAACTGGGGACCCAGCACTGAATCTTGCGGTATCCCACTAGTCACTGCCTGCCATTTTGAAAAGGACCTGTTTATTCCTACTCTTTGCTTCCTGTCTGCCAACCAGTTCTCTATCCACATTAATACTACCCCGATACCATGTGCTTTAATTTTGCACGCTAATCTCTTGTGTGTGACCTTGTCAAAAACCTTTTGAAAGTCCAAATAGACCACATCCACCAGTTCTCCATTGTCCACTCTACTAGTTACATCCTCAAAAAATTCTAGAAGATTTGTCAAGCATGATTTCCGTTTCATAAATCCATGGTGACTTGGACCGATCCTGTCACTGCTTTCCAAATGCGCTGCTATTACATCTCTAATAATTGATTACAACATTTTCCCCACTACCGATGTCAGGCTAACCGGTTTATAATTCCCTGTTTTCTCTCTCCTCCCTTTTTAAAAAGTGGGGTTAAATTAGCTAACCTCCAATCCATAGGAACTGATCCAGAGTCTATAGAATGTTGGAAAATGGAAAATGACCACCAATGCATCCACTATTTCTAGGGCCACTTCCTTACTTACTCTGGGATGCAGACTATGAGGCCCTATGTATTTATCGGCCTTCAATCCCATCAATTTACCTAACACAATCTGTATAAAGAACTAGAAGGGAGTAATCTGTCGAACAAAGTCATAGGGAACCACGGAAGGATAAAAACCAAGGTTGGGGATAGATGTATTGCCTGAAAAGAAGGAATACAACCTAAAAAGAGGTGTGAGTCCCCAGGATGTTTCGGAAAACTGGCCAGTGGGATAAAATTAAGATCAAGGGGAAGGGGGGGGGTCTCTGAGATATGGCCCAAAAGGGTCCCGAGTATAAGTGCTAAAAGGAAAACAAAGCGGTATTGTTAGAGGGGTCTAAAGGCTTGGAAACAGTACACGGAATCTGGTAGAGGGATAAGCTTATCCAGACGAAAACGTGTTTGCAATGGTCTTATGTAGTTTAAATTAACAAATTAACGGAGACACAAGCCCTCTGTGTAAAATGCTTGTTTTATACAAAATCTAATTTGAAGAAAGGAGATTTAAATGGAAAAATACGTAACTTAATAAATCCGAGTTGATATTGGCTGTGAAAAAGATATTGGTTTAATTGGAGGGTAATTAACCAATGAAAGCTGAATATTCTTAATGGCCACAGTGAAATCTCGGCTTTGTTTCAAAGTGTGAATATTGGAATACTCTATGTTGATAATGATTTTAAACTATGAGAAAGTTTCACTGCAGTCAAGAAAAATTGAAATTTCGGGTTTAAAAACCTTTTCAAAATGGTCGGTGCTTATCAAGGAAAAGTCCCGAACAGTCTAAACAAGCAGGAGGGTTTTGAAAAAAACGAGGGGAGAGGATCTAATCTATGCGAACGCAGCACAGGAAGGGGAAAAACTGGGAATTAGGAAATGTTGCTGAATTTAATTTCTTAAAAAAGATGGCACCGGCCAGAAGTTTAGCTTTTGTACCAAGAGAAATAAAATACAAGACTTTCTCAGTGAATCGGACCTTAAAAAAACATGAAATGCTGGAATGTCTATAGCTTGTGTGAAAAGGTAAACCGTGTGGCAGTTTCTCTGAGTGTTTAGACTATGATTTACTGAGCTAAGAAAAATAAGCCACAGTTGTCAGTACTTATTTTAAATTAGATTTCAGTAAACAAAATAGCTATTAAAAATGTGTGTTCTCGTTTTAAATCAATTTAAAAAAATCTTAGGCAAGTATTTGAATTGGAAGTTTAGAAAAATTGAAGTTTAAACTAAAAGGCTGTCTTTCCCGATGAGAAGGTTTTATTTAAAGCTAATTATAACAGCTTTACTAATGATTTCTGCTGTTTTAACGGATTCCTAATTTCTGAGCAAGTTTTGAAGGCACAAAGACCTGGGGTAAAAATTTTGTTGATTACGCGAAGTCACGTAATAACGTCAGGCCTTCTTACAAACCTGTAAAGGAGTTAAACCTTTCCATTAACAGCTGCTTTATACTGGACATTATTAATTTGGGTTTCTTAATAAAGGAAATGAAAAAGTAAGGATGGCAGCCAGAAAACTCACCTGACAGACGGAGGAAATGGTGGGATAGTCAGAATAAAGATAAAATGAAGAAAGCCTCTGTAATAATACTCGCCAGCTACAGAGGACAGATAAAAGAAATAGATACTCAAACAAAACAAATTCAATAATTAGAAGCTAAGATAAATAAGCTGGAGGAGATAAAAGACGGATAGTACGGTGCGCAGTCGTAGGAAAAAAATGCAAAGATTCCTCAAGCACGGGATGTTTAAAGACGAGCTAGGAGAAGCCCAGCAAAAGATAATGAAGTTGGGATTGAAAGTGGGGCATGATTACAATGAAACTTTGGAGTGGGCAGAACAGGTGGAGGAGTTAAAGTCAGAACACAGGGAGAAGATACAAAACCAGCAGCAGAGACGAAGGGGGAGGAGACACCCCCTCGCACAGCTCCCCTGATATGTTTTAGCTGCAATAAGGGAGGAGGCGCAGGAAGGCGAGGCCCCAACAGGCAAAGAAGGGAGCACCCTTTGGCAGTATGTGGATGATATCCTTATTGCCTCCAGCACAGAACAACAACACACTAGCTTTAACTACAATGTGAGGAGCTCTACAGAGTGTGGGATTAAAAATAAATCCAAGGAAGGTGCAGTAGGGAAGGAGTGAAGTAACATATCTCGGACACATAATATCAGAAGGGAAGAGACAGATGTCCGAGGACAGAAAGGAAACAATTCGATCACTGCCCAGGCCAGGGACCGTGACAGGGGTCAGGCAGATACTAGGGCTATTCAACTACGGCAGAAATGCCCAGATCAGGAAATTGTGGCTGTAAGGTTAAAACAAGCTCTCACAAGTGCTGCAGCCCTGGCATTACCCGACCAGAATAGGCCCTTCCACATCTATACCCACCACAGTAAAGATCATTAAATGGGGACAGGCATCGGCCAGTGGCAGAGTAATGTCGGGACACATACCCAGATACCTTAGTGGAATTGTTTAACACAGGAAGGCTAAAACCGGTATCCGACATGCGAAGGGCAAGGTGGGAAGCATGCTCTTACCCCCCCACGGGATGGTAACAATAAAAGACAACTGTAACCAGCCTGCAGGGTGGATCATTACGCAGGGAGAGGAGAATCAGTGTAACACGACAGGAGAAGGCGAGGGAAGTAGTCAGGTTTCAGGAGGCAGACATGGATCTATACGTAGATGGGTCTCGGCGCTATATCAACGAGACACCATGGACGGGTGGGCCATGAGAGATAGCAGCAGACAGGTCAAAAGGGAAGGATTGCGAGAAGGGGGCTTATCAGCTGGAGTGGCTGAATTGGTGTCTCTCACCGAGGCTCTGAGGCTGGTGAAGGGAAAACGAGTAAACATCTCTGCAGACAGTCGATATGTTTTTGGAGTAGTGCATGATTATATGGTAGCCTGCAGCAGACAGGGATACATGACCTCAGGAGGAGGGGCGATTGAACATGAGGAGATTGTTAAACAATGAGTGGAAGGCTCCCTCCTACCCCAGGAGTGATAATAAAGGTCAAAGTGCACATAAACATTACCGACCAACACCAACAGGGAAACGCATGGGCAGACAAGGCAGCCACGCGGGTGGCAGAGACAGGTACAGTGGCCGGGGAAGCCCAGGTCGGAGCATGTACAATCGGGCCTGAGGAAGTAAACATGCTCAAGGTACAGGGAGAAGCCACTCCACAGGCAAAGGAGGGGTGGAAGTAGAGAGGGGCCCAAACCGGCGGGATATGGAGGAAAGATGGGAATGTGGTGGCCCCGGAAAGCATCCGGGGGAGCCGACTAAATCCATACAGGTAGGACCAACATGATAAGCTCGATGTCCAGATGCTGGTGGTGGAAGGGAATAGGGAGAGATATAGAGGACCACTGTACAAGGTGCGTGACATGCACCAAATATAACCCAGGGGTGAAAGTAAAGGTCAGAATGGGACATCAGTCCTGACAGAAAGGACCCTGGGAAAACTTGCAGGTAGATTTTACTGGACCGTTACCCAGCAACACGGAGAAGACAAACTGTCCAGTGATAATAGAGCAGTTTACGAAGTGGGTAGATGCTTTCGCCACGAGAAATTGTTCAGCAGAAACCGTGGCCAGAATCCTAGCAGAGGAAATAATACCCCGATGGGGAATGTCACAGCAGCTGGACTCAGATCAAGGTCCCCACTTCACAGGGAAGGTGATGGAACAGACCTGCGCTTTACTAGGGATTAGGCAAAGGTTCCATATCCCATGCCACCCAGAATCCTTCGGATTGGTGGAACGAATGAATAGGACCTTAAAAACAGCCCGAGCTAAAACAATGGAGGAAAGTGGGAAAGGGTGGGTCGAGATGTTACCCCGAGGACTGATGATGCTCAAGGCATCCCCTCGTTGGACGACAGGACTGACACCCTTTAAACTAATGACTGGAAGGGCAATGAGACTGCCAGAGGTCTTGGTTACAGGAAGCGAGGACGTAGGAGCTTATAAAGACAGAATACGGAGATTTGTGATGGAACTCTGTAAGCAGTTACAAAACTTAAAAGCACAGGCTAGAGATCAGCAAGTAATCAAGGACTTCGAGAAGGACACTTAGGAACAGAAGGTCTAAATAGCCCAAATAGGCAGTCAGGTAAAGATTAACCCCGAGAGGTCTGGACTCGCACCGAGATGGAACGGACCCCATCAGGTAATAATGGTGGGTGACACGTGAGCCTCCGCAGATATTCGGTTTATAGGCAAATGGAAACACCAGACCCAGTTGAAAAACCATGGTCACTAATCAACCGGTGTTGACCGGGAAATATTATCTTTTACAGGATTCTGATGCTCGTGGGAACAACATGGGGGAACTCATCCGCATACCTAGGACAACCGGTTGAGCAAGGCCTGTATTACAGGGGCTCGGATGACACTAGTTGTGATAAAGAATCAGGAATACTGACGGTGACGGTCGGAACAACAGTGGACTTAAATTGCAGCATCGGATTAACAGGCATGAGACACTGTAGCGAAGGTTTGTGTCGCCAATGGGGATGGGCCAATATTGCGGGAGTAACAGTTTGCATAAATTAGATTGCGGTGTGTTTTACAATGAAACGGGGGGACGAAGATACTGCACCTGGGAAAAAGGGGCGGGGTGTACAGATAAGGTGCACGCCCAATTAACTTCAATATTCCGGAGTACCCCAGCAAGGGAAGGATTTTAAACCGTTCTCATAAAATACAGCGTGGAAATGAGATAGGGATAAAAGTTCATCACATGTAAAGAGAAAATGAATGATTGAAGATACCACTGTCCCTCAGTAACTATATTATTAGTTCTTTCATTCTGAAAAAGTTTATCGGTTAATTAACAGTGATTAAATGAATTCTTATTGTTTCACATTAACTGCATGTCGGCAATTTTATAAGGTTTTGATTTAGAACCGGTGTTACAAAAGTTACCGTCCTGACCTGGAATCAAAGCTGTTTTTCGGTGGTGTAAGGAGTGGTTTTACCCAATCATTTAAAGATGATTTCAAAGAATCACGTGGCATTAAATTCAGATCACGGTTACAATATGTTTCGGTGTGAAACAAGTGGATTGAAAAGGACAATAATGACACCAAGCATTACGATGCAGCAATGCAGCGTTCCCTGGTGGTCCAGTGATTAGGATTCGGCGCTCTCACCACCGCGGCCCTGGGTCGATTTCCGGCCAGGGAAATTGCACTTCCATCAAAATTAAAACCTTATAAGAAACAGTTACATGCATCTCATGGAGAAAAAAGATTCATTGATGTAAACATCATTATTAATCCATTGTTGAAGTTCAATCATTTATTTTGCCCTGAGTACGTGAGGAACTTTTATCCCGACCTCATTGTATTTTAGGAGCATGGTCCAGCCCCAGTATCTCCACCTGTGAAAGTAGGAAACTGCTGGAAATACACAACAGGACGGGTAGCCTTTGACAAACAATTAAACCCAGGTTACAGACTCTCTCCCTTCCCCTGCCCTTTGCGGGACACTTGTTTCCCTTTAATTTTACAGACTGACTGAGTTCACTAACCGCGGGGAGAGAGTAGGTGTCTCCGCGGCCCCACTGTGCTAACATGGAAGATAACACGATGGGGATGTGGGGTGGTGGGTGGGGATCAGTGACATGTTTGTGTAAAGGGCAGCGGAGGAGAAGGGTTGACAGCTGTCAGTGAGGGACAGAAGTTGTTTAAGGTGAGCCAACACATTCCCGATCAGCACAGAAGGCATTCACTGGTCAGCTGCCCTCTGCTGTACTTCTGGTCAGAGCGGTTTCCGCAGTGGAGCCGTTATCACGTTTGCTTTCCACGTGAAAGGATCCCGTGCAGGAAGATTATGTTTAAACTTGCTGTGGATGAACAGCCATGGGCGAGTTTATTCTCCTGTCAAAAGGGCGACAGTGGCTTCTCCCTTATTCTTCAATTGCTCTTTATTTCACTTCACTAAATCGATATATTTGAGTGAGAGAAATTGTTCCAGAGTGTCGCCCACTTTTTTTTTCCTTTGAAACACATAAAATAAGGCCGGAGGAATAAATACAGAAAACAAAGCAGAGGGAGACAGACAAGAGGAAGAGAGAAGGAGAAATACTGTCCCCACCCAGAACTAATGCAGAAATCCCTCTGCTGCACTCGGGGTGGCCACCCACAGCCTGGATACACTAACGTCCCAACAGCTCATTGACTGTCGGAGTGGGACCATGCGGTGCTTCAGAAGACAGGTTGAAAAAGCAAAGTCACTGATTCGGTCTCATGTGCTCCTCTAATCAAGAATAGCTACATATAGAAAAATGCTTTTATAATGGTTAGACCTCATCTCTGCAGTTGTCAAACTGTTGGCTCGTTGATCTAGAGGTATGATTCTCGCTTTAAAATTTGTGACAAGTCCAGGGTTCAATTCCCAACTGAGCCCTTTATTTTGCCGCGAATTTTGAATTTGCACAGAACTTTTGCAAAGAAAGACTTGTATTTCTGCAGTGCCTTTCAGGAACTCATGACGCCCCAAAGCACTTTACAGCCGTTGCATTATGTTTGAAGTGTTGCAGTGTGGGGAAAGATGTGCCCAAATCACCCCACACGAACCTCAACTCTTTGCGAAGGAGTTTAGTGCAAATAATCAGGTGCCTCAGGGACTTGGACTTTCTTTGAATGAGTTCTGCTTGTTCCCACATTCAAGCTTGAAACAGCAACTGGGCTTCCATCTCACGGGAGCAGCGTGTAGCGGTTAGTGAGTAGGTGATGAGGTTTGGGGTTGATGTGCATCACTTTCAATCTTTGAAATGTCACCAAACAAAGAAAAGGTGAATCCACTTGTCTTTGTAAGCATTTTGTTCGCATTTAATCACAGGAATATCCGCAGTCAGGAGCTGAAAAGGAATTAAAACCTAATACCGGCTTCGCGATAAAAAGAATACTTTGTCACAGACAAGGCACCGGAAGGCTGGAAGGTAGATCACACCGGTTGTGGGAGAGCTGGTTGGCGGTGACATGGAAGTGTCTGCAGTGTGCGGGACCAGACTGCTTCCACACATCCACAATGAATGTCCCACCATTTATTTGGGAAAAGTACAACTGAGAGTGGACAAGTTCCATCCTGGTCGGAGCATTCTGAGGCTTTAACTGACTGACATCTTCGTTTTGGATGTCTTGTAACATGTTCCTGCGCCTGTCTCTGTGGCGCAATGGGTTAGCGCATTTGGCTATTAACCGAAAGGTTGGTGCTTCGAGCCCACCCAGGGACAAAGCCTTTAACTGTTTTTCCCCGAGGATTCGGTGCCGCACAGTTCTCGGTTGTCATTGTGTGTTTTGGCTGCACGAATATATTCCAATATATTCCGCAAACATTGCCAGCTGTGCTGTTATCCAGTGAGGTCCCACTCCAATACTTTTATGAGCATTCAGTTCATGTAAAACGATAACAATTTTTTACATGATCATGTTCCTCCATCCAGTCCACTAGAAATATTATTGGGTTTAAAGAAACTGGTGGAAATTGATTCTATTGATACATATATAGAACTGGAACTTCGGTCTCAAGTGCTCCTCCTATCAAGAATAGGCACACACACAATCAATAGTTTTACAACTGAGTCATAAACACTTACAATTTTAAACCATTCTCATAAAATATAGCGTGTAAATGAGATAAGGATAAAAGTTCATCACATGTAAAGAGAAAATGAATGATTGAAGATACCACTGTTCCTCAGTAACTATATTATTATTTCTTTCATTCTGAAAAAAGGTTATCGGTTAATTTACGGTGATTAAATGAATTATTATTTTTTCACATTAGCTGCATATCGTCAATTTTATAAGGTTTTGAATTAAAAACGGTGTTCCAAAAGTTGCCGCGCTGACCTGGAATCGAAGCTGTTTTTCGGTGGTAGAAGAAGTGATTTTACCCAATCAGTTAAAGGTGATTTCAAAGAATCACGTGGCGTTAAATTCAGATCACGGTTACAATGTGTTTCGGTGTGAAACAAGTGGATTGAAAAGGACAATAATGACACCAAGCATTACGATGCAGCGATGCAGCAATGCAGCGTTCCCTGGTGGTCCAGTGATTAGGATTCGGCGCTCTCACCACCGCGGCCCTGGGTCGATTTCCGGCCAGGGAAATTGCACTTCCATCAAAATTTAAAACTTATAAAAAAGAGTTACATGCATCTCATGTGGAAAAAAGATTCATTGATTTAAACAACATTAATAATCCATTGTAGAACATCAATCATTTATTTTGCCCTGAGTACGTGAGGAACTTTTATCCCGACCTCATTGTATTTTAGGAGCATGGTCCAGCCCCGGTATCTCCACCTGTGAAAGTAGGAAACTGCTGGAAATACACTTGGGACAAACAAGTGAAAGACACCTGGTGCTTGTGGGCAGTTTTGTTGCCTTTGTCATTGATGCTTGATCAACAAGTCGAGTTGTCAAATCGTGTGCTCAACCATCAGTTACCTGTTACAAATCAACGGAGGAGAAACCAGTTTGTTGTCCAATGCTGCCTTTGCCTGCACAATGTGTGCTGAGATTATCTGTGCAATATGCATTCCGCAGGATGAATAAAGGCAACGCCTGTTTATTATGTGATGTCTGCAACACTGTTATGCAACACTGAATGTACCCTTACACTGTACACATCTTACCTGTACACCAGAGGGTCTGCTGCTGGAGACCTAAGGGTTACCTGCACACTGCAGGTCACCCAGTATAAAAAGGAACTCACAGCTTGTTGTCCTCACTCAGGAGATGCAAATAAAGGACTACAGGTCTGAAAATTTAAGTATCGTACCCTGCCTCGTGGTGCCTATATACACTACAACTAACGACGAGAATACGAGGTCACGAACCAGAAGCTCAGCATGTTGAATCTCAGTATCTTTCAGTAATTTACCGATGTAGAAAGATTGGAACACTCAAGGAGACTGGCTGCACCGTGCGACTTTGGCGACCACCTAAATGAAGCACTAAGGGACTCTAAACCGACGAGAGCAGTGCACCGCATTGATAATTTTAAGGCAGAAACGCTGCCCCGAGTCCCGCAACCCTGAGTCCGCCACATGGAGCAAACCGGCTAGCCCCATGCTGGCACTGTTGAGGAAACCACAAGGCCCACCAGTGTCGCTACAAAGACTATACATGCAAAGAGAAAAGGCACTTTCAAAGGATGTGCAGAAAAAGCTTTACTCACCACATCTCTGATGAGTTGGCTGATCACCGGGGCTCCAACACAGAGGAAGGTGAAGTTGCTCAACCCCTGGAAGAAGAGTATGGAAATCATACCTGCTCCATCGAAAGTGCTCCGTGGATGATGAAAGTAGATGTTGACGGGGTCCCAGTTTCTCTGGCGAGGGACACAGGGGTGTGCCAGTCTATGATGAGCCAAGCGACCTTTGAAGAACTTTGGATGAATCCCGCCAATCGACCACAATGGCATCCTGTCCAAGCGAAGCTGCTCTCAGGCCTCCATGGCATCGCATGGATCCATCACAGCATCCGGAGATTCCACTGTCCAGCTCGACTGCCCTCAGCACCCCAGCAAAATCTCCGAGACCGAGGATCCAAACTCCACTTTCTGGGCTGGGGGAGCACTCCAAGAGGTGAATGGCACCAAAAGAAATGGATTTCCGATGTCCAGGGTCGAACCTGTGGAAGGAAAGAGCTCCACAGCCGACCTGCAGGAGAGACAGAAAATGTCTGCCGCACCAGCACCACGAGGAGAAAAAACTAAAATCAAAATGGCCACGGCCATACCACCAGGAGCATTGGAGGAGCATCACGTGACACCGAGGGCCAATCAGATTTGAAGGCTCCCTTAAAGGAGATCGGTAACCAAAAATATTTAAAGGGGAAGTTTCAACTATTTGAGTAGACGGACTTTAAAGCTAAAGATGCAATTTTCGGGTGCAAGTATGAAAATATATGCAATGAAACCATGATGCTGGTTTAATTAATGTGACTGATGAGATGAATGCAGATGTCAGTAAGGTTAAGAACAAGGTTATTATGCTTAACAATAATGATAGAGAATGTGAAATGCCTAATGTAACCATGTCTGTTGAAACCAGGACATCCAAAAGTGATGCAAATGCTCGAATGTATAATGCAGGCTCGACTATGTGTGATCAGAGCCAAGGTGCCAGGACACTGCCAAAGGATATTGGGTCCTACAGGGACCATGCTGATGTCAATGGAATCTCCCTGTGGGAGACCCCCAGGTCCAGCAGTCTACCTGACCATGTAGCCTGGACCTTTGGAACGAATGTGATGGCCCTTGCAGGTCACACACACAGGCAGTGGGAGCAGACCCACTACAGGGACAGTGGTCAATGGGCAGCCCAGCCACCACCAATGGCAACCTGCACCAGACCAGCCCTACAACCCCTGGCCACCAGGGCCAACACCAGGAGCATGAGGCCAATACCCTCCAGCTTCCCTGGCAAACCCTGGGATGATCTGACCCTCATCCCAATTGGTGGACAATGAGCCCACCAAATCTTGTGGCCCTGCCCACCAGCCCACAACTACCCACATCACAGAGTATACACACCATCCACTGCCGTGGCTACCCACCGGAGGGATCCCACAACAGTGACACCTACTTCATCTGTGTGTGAGGGAGGGGAAATGGTACAAGGCCAGCCTCAAGCACAGGGGTCACACCTGGCACCAACGCAGCCCTCACCACAACCTCTCAGAGCACACCACTGATCACCTCCCCTGGTCATGACAACATGGATATGAGAAATGCTTAGGGGGGAGTGTTGTTGTGTATGCATGCCTGTTTATTGTGTGATGTGTGGAACACTGTTATGCAACACTGAATGTACACACCTTAACTGCACACCAGAGGGTGCTGCTGCTGGAGACCTAAGGGTTATCTGCACACTGTCGGTAACCCAGTATAAAAAGAAACTCACAGCTAGGTGTCCTCACTCAGCAGCTGCAAATAAAGGACTACAGGTCTACACAGTTTAAGATCACGCACTGCCTCGTGGAGTCATTACTAAAGGTGCCGACATACACTACACAGGCACTGCATGTTGTGCACGCAACAAAACGATGCATTTTCTTTTCATGCCAAGCATTTTACATGAATGCATTGCAATGCCAACACACTTTTTACCTGGCAAGACTGAAGTACAAGCTGTGATGAACAATGTGAAACAGAAACAGCTGCTTGAGAACCCATAGCCTCGACGGTATCTGTGTGAATTGCTCTGCATCGATAATTAGCAGAGCGTAAAGAGAGGAAACTGACGGTATGGATGAGAAAAGGCCGAGCCAAAGTGTAATGTTGGAGAGGATTTTGTTGTTTTTGAGAAATGTTTCAAAGGTTTTGGCATGGTCCAGTTGTAGTCCTTGTTTTCCAACACGACATCCACAGTCAATCAAAATGACCAGCACGACCAGCTGAACCAGCACCAGCATAAGGACAGGGTGTATCATTGTGTTCATCACACCTGTTGCCGTCGGGCTCCATCCCAACAATGACTCCCACCAGCTCACATGTCCAATCTGGTCCAAAGTTGTGTGCACGTTCTCGATTTCCGCAGTGTGATGGTTAATGTCCACAACGATTGCTTGATTCAAACTCTGTAGCTGTTGAAATGTTGTATTCCATTTCCGTATTTCCTTCTTCCAAATAGCAGCACGCTTCGGGTCAAAGTAGGGTTCTTGTAGATTCAGATTCTCAGGATGCCATTTTAAAGTCCGTTGGTCTGTGATCACCATATCCATTTTTATTTAAAAGTCAATTTTCAATTTTTGATGTTTCCAACTGAATTCCATGCTGTTTACATTCAGAAATGTAAACTCACAATCGGTGTCTTCGACTAAGTCTGTTACCCTCTGCACA